>NC_048568.1:0-7500 GCF_013265735.2 Oncorhynchus mykiss | reverse complement strand
TTACTGACAGTTGTGGCTGCTTTACGTGATGTTTTGTTGTTTCTTCCTTGCTCTTTGTGCTGTTGTCTGTGCCCAATAATGTTTTTACCATGTTGTGCTGCTGCCATGTTGTTTCGCTATCATGTTGTTGTCATGTTGTGTTGCTACCATGTTGTGTTGTTATGTGTTACTGTCATGCTATGTTGTTGTCTTAGGTCTCTCTTTATGTAGTGTTGTGGTGTCTGTCTTGTCGTGATCTGTGTCTTGTCATATATATATATATATTTTATCCCAGCACCCGCCCCCGCAGGAGGCCTTTTGCCTTTTGGTAGGCCTTCTTTGTAAATAAGAATTTGTTCTTAACTGACTTACCTAGTTAAATAAAGGTTAAAAATATATATATATATATATTTTTTTTAAATGATAAGAAAAGTGTTATGGGGAAGCAGAGGTCTGTTTGATCCAGAGTCGTTCTTCATCCGACTGCTGAAGAGAAGTTTCCAGGCTTGGTGTGCGGGGGAGAGATCAGATGTGTTCAGCCCAGCTTCAGGCCTCCTCAGATGTCTGTCTAAGTAGAAGTAATGGTCTCACTCCCACCAACTGCGTTAGATTAGCAGATCCACCAGTCTCCACATTCATAAATACTGGTCTCAGCCGTAAGTAATTTAAAAGGAAGTGGGAGAGGGAGACATAGATATGGATGAGAACTCCCCAAGCTAGGCCTCATGATGATTTGGACAATTCTTATCTTAGCATTTGCCGTCATAGATACATTGAAGAACATGTAGGAAGCATTGCAAAATTGCTAACAAACGCTGCAAAAACAAGGAGATTCATTTGTACGATTGTACGATTGTGCCTGACTGGAATACGGGACTTTTAAAGATGGATGAATTTGAACCACATGTCTGATATCCAAACTTTGTGCTTGCATTTATTTTGATTGGGATTCCTGCTAGGTCCTTTGAGTTCTTCCTTTCAAACAATCCGGGTCATAAGGTCAGGCATGTTTCTATTAATCTTCAGGATTTGCTCAAGCGCAGTCTTGAGGACTCAGTGGAAGAAGAAGGGAGCGTCTTGATTAAGTGTGGTCCTGACTTTGGATGAGGCCAGGGACATGAATCAACCTTTATGTCCACATGTAATTGAGTTGAAGATCACCTGCTTACACAATTCATTCATTGTTCATTCCTGCTAAAGAAAAGACTTGAGGCAAAGTGGGACTCCACTGGAGAAGAGATGAGTGAAAGACTCCAGAGCGAGGAGGCTTTTGAGGAAATCTGAAGGGGATGAGCATCTAATATTCCATACAAGCCAGTGAAATTTCAGTTACGCAGGCTTGCCTTTTGGAAGACACAACGTTCCCACATGGAGTGGCTGACAGATCAGACCTGACATCCCAGGATGCAATTGAGAATTGTTGTGAGAAACCTGTGGCCAAATAGACAAAACATGGGAACCAGATAAAAACAGGGCCACAGGGAGTCAAGTCTGAGTTGTTTTGGATAATCTAAATCCTAAAGTCAGTATTGAAGATTTCCGAGGTATTATGATAATATATGTAGGAGAGTATCATAGTTATGAGAGGGTTTGGACCGCAATGGGCTTGAAGGAGAAAGTTTAGTTTACTGCTTTTATGCTTCATCAGTGTCCTGCAGTACTGGCTGTAAATCTCCAGATTGATGAAACCGTTGGTCGAGAGGGATTCACAATGCCTTATCTTTGCACAGGGGCTCAGAAAGCAAGAGACTAAGTTTGGCGTGAGTAATAGCAGTGGCTATCTGGGGGAGCTGGATGCTTCAGCTCACACACACACACACACACACACACACACACACGGTCAGACAGAGGCACATACTCACTGAGCAAAGCATTTCCACCTAGAAAGAGATCAACAGCAGATTGTATTCTCAAACCTAGATATCATGTTGTTTCTCCCCATATTGCTTCCACTCCAGGACCCTCTTGATAATTCTTCATAACATAGTTAGACAATGATTTTGCCTGAGGGTCTAGCCACACAGAGACGGATGAAGCGCATGTAGAACGTACTATATCAATCTATCCGTCCAGAAGTTCCACTCATTTAGGTATTTCAATTGCACATAAATATTGACAGGCAAATCATGAATACAGGCCTAGGTTGTGAGTTACCTCAGCTGGTGTTGTTAACTAACCCACCACCATTCACACCCACCAAAATACACAGCTGCACAATATAAAAGAGGCTAGCTTATGGTATCCGTATTATGGTGTCCATATCAGCAAAACTTCAGCACTGAGGCTGCTCTAATATGAACACCGTACTCGCTACCTTTATTGTGCTGTAATGTTGAGCTTCTGGCTATACAGACAAACATGTTGGCATGACTCGCTGCACAAAGAGAGCATCTCTCTTATTAATAGCAAGCAGTCTTCCCCTCTGGTCTCTTACTAGGTACTGAGCCCATGTGCAACACTGTGATGCTGTGAGGAAACAACGGCAGTATGCCTGAGAAAAGAGGGCTAGCCACCCTTTAACCCAGGGCTACGCTAGCTACTCTCTGCTCATTTTTCTCATGACTCAAGGTGTTACGTTCGAGGTGTTAGGAAAGGTAGCTTATTTTTATCTCTGTGTGTCTGTGTGTAAGGTGTATATATGGTCAGCAGTGCGACGGTTAGGAAGAAAGCCAAATTGACATTTACTTATTACATTTTTTTCTTGAAGAAAGGTTTGAATTCTTGAATTAAAAATGCTACAGAAAATCTTTCCCAAGTTACTGTTGACGCAAATTCCCCTGTAATTATTGGGGTCTGATTTGTCTCCACTTTTGTGGATAGGGGAGATGAGCCCCTGGTTCCAGACATCAGGGAAGCAGCCAGAAGTTAAAATCTTGTTGAACAATTTAAGCACAGCATTTTGCAACTCAGGTGTGCTGTTTTTCAGCATTTCATTTCTGATGTTGTCTACACTACAAGCCTTTTTTGATTTAATAGATTTTAGCTTTACATTTAGTTCTTGTTGGGTTATTGGGTAATCTAATGGATCTTGGTTGTTTTTAATGACTGATTCCAGGATGTTCAATTTTTCTTTAATTTCTAATTGCTTCTGTTGTAAGTCTTTTTGTGGGATGTTTTTGTATAGATTATCAAAGTAAGTTTTCCAAATTCCTACATCTTGTATGGCTAATTCTTGTGGCTTTGTTGTGCTTAAATTGTTCCACATGTCCCAGAACTGATTTTGGTCAATTGCGTTTTCAATTTCATCAAGTGTCTTGTTGGTATAATTCAATTTCTTGCATTTCAGTGTTTGTTTATACTGTTTCAGAGTTTCAAAGTATTCATATCGTAGCTCTGGGTTGTTTTGCTGCTTATGTTTTTTGTTTGACATTTGTCTTAGGTGTTTTCTAATTGTTTTACATTCATTATCAAACCATTTGTCAGAAACATTTTGATTTTTGCTTCTGATTTTGCATTGCTTTGGTTTTCTCAAATTTGCTTTCGATGCTGCTTTTTGGAATATGCAGTTGATGTTTTGGGTAGCTGAATTGACACCATCTTTGTTTTGGTACTGTGAGTTATTGAAAAACTGTATAGAGTTCATCATTTCATTTGAGTTCAATGTTTCAATGAATGCCTCTGCACTGTTTGGAGCCCATCTGAACGATTGGTTTATGTTGTAAAGTTTATTGGGCTGTTTTTTTTAATGAATATTGCCGGTTAATTTCTTCAGAAACACGTTGATCTGACTGTGATCTGACAATGGTGTCTGTGGTCTGACAGTGAATGCACTAATGGAGGAGGGGTCAATGTCAGTGATGGCATAATCGACTACACTTGTCCCAAGAGCTGAGCAGTAAGTAAACTGACCTAAAGAGTCCCCTCTGATTCTACCATTAAGCATGTACAGGCCTAAGGCTCGACAGAGATGTACTAACTCTTTTCCATTTTTGTTCAGTATTTGGTCAGGACTGTTTCTATTATAATAGGGCTACTGTACAAGGAGGGGTGTCCAAATATGTGTTGGTTACCTCCCGCATCAGTGTAGTCAGGCTCAGAACCTGTTCGTGCATTGAAATCTCCACAAAGAAGCACTTTACCCTGCGCCTGAAATGTAATGATTTCTGTCTGGAGATTGTCAAAAAACTGATCATCATAATATGATGAATCTGAAGGAGGAGCATAAGCTGCACATATGTATACATCATTGTCACAATAGATTGTACCTTTGTTAAGTTTTAGCCAAATGTGAGTGGTACCTTTTTTCATTTCATTCAGTGCTAAGTCCTGCTTATGCCAAATGATGATTCCACCTGAGTCTCGGCCCCATTTAACATTTTTATGTTTGATTGATGGTAGTAAACTTTCTCTATAGCCTGAGGGACACAGTATCTATGTCTCCACGACACCATGTTTCCAGTAGGATTATGATGTCCTGTCCCTTGATGTTTTTAATCAATTCTGGATTTGTTGTTTTATAACCAAAATGTGAAGAGTATAGGCCCTGGATATTCCAAGAGCTGATAGTTAATGATCTCATTTATAATAAGTGATATTCACTGGTTTGAGTAAAGTACATCGAAAAAAAAAATACTATATATATATATATATATATATATATATATATATATATATATATATACATACATACATACATACATACATACATACATACACACACACACACACACACACACACACACACACACCATTACATATAATAATTATTATAATATCGGTGTCAATACATTTAGGAATATTTGTAAACAAATTAATAAGAATGGAATAAGATTGCACTGTACTTATTTTATGTGCAATCTGCAACCCTGTGTGTTTGTGTGCGTGCCCGTGTGTGAATTAAAGGGACTGTCTAGCTCAGTAGTCTGCATATTAGTTGCAGTAGTTGGCGCACCTCTCCTATCTCTGATTGTTCTAGGGGTCTTCTGCCAGAGGTTACCTCAGCATATGTAGGCTGACGATCTGACTGATACATGGTGTGGACTGCATCATCTACTTCCCTGAAGGGCAGTGTTCTGACCGACCCTGGAGTAGTGGTCAGAGCTGTGTTGTGATGGGCTGGGTCTAGTAGAGCTGTGTTGTGATGGGGCAGGTCTAGTAGAGCTGTGTTGTGATGGGCCAGGTCTAGTAGAGCTGTGTTGTGATGGGCCGGGTCTAGTAGAGCTGTGTTGTGATGGGCCAGGTCTAGCAGAGCTGTGTTGTGATGGGCCGGGTCTAGTAGAGCTGTGTTGTGATGGGCCAGGTCTAGTAGAGCTGTGTTGTGATGGGCCGGGTCTAGTAGAGCTGTGTTGTGATGGGCCAGGTCTAGCAGAGCTGTGTTGTGATGGGCCGGGTCTAGTAGAGCTGTGTTGGGATGGGCCGGGTCTAGTAGAGCTGTGTTGTGATGGGCCGGGTCTAGTAGAGCTGTGTTGTGATGGGCCAGGTCTAGTAGAGCTGTGCTGTGTTGGGCCTGGTCTAGTAGAGCTGTGCTGTAATAAGCCATGTCTGGCTCTTTTCTCCTCGGGATGGTGGAGGTACTGTTGTTTCAGAAGGTGGGGCGGGGGACCTTTGTTGCTGGGGTGATGGGTGTGTGGGTCCCTGCCAAGTGTTGCATCTTTTAGGCCCTTGGCAAAGGTTCTGATACTGTCCTGATCAAGATGTATATTATCATATAAGTGTTGACATGTCAGAGTGGGATGGTGAGCCGTTCTGACGTTGAGCAGTGAGGCACAGTCCACAGTGATCTGTTGATTTATTTTGTCGATCAACTTTCCTGGGAAGTCTTTTCTTGGTAGGAGGGGGGACACAACTATATTGGTTGTTGGGAACATAGCCTCTGCCCGTTCTGCCACTCTTCTCACTGCCCCAGATACATTTTCACCTTTGGCATGAAGGTCGTTTGTGCCAGTGTGGATGATGATGTTGTCAGGGGTGTCAATCCTGGTCTGACTGAGTAGCTGCATTGCACTCTCAGTTGTAGGACACCAGAATGTATACACCTGGTGTCTAGGGAATAATCTTTCCTGGACTAAGAACTTCCCATTTGAATCAATTAGGATTGCAGTTGTGGGTGATTGTCTGGGTGGAGCAGACTGGGAGGCTGGTATTCTGACCTGGCCTGGAGCAGACTGGGAGGCTGGTAGGTTAACCTGGGCTGGAGCAGACTGGGAGGCTGGTATTCTGACCTGGGCTGGAGCAGACTGGGAGGCTGGTATTCTGACCTGGGCTGGAGCAGACTGGGAGGCTGGTAGGTTAACCTGGGCAGGAGCAGACTGGGAGGCTGGTATTCTGACCTGGGCTGGAGCAGACTGGGAGGCTGGTAGGTTGACCTGGGCTGGAGCAGACTGAGAGGCTGGTAGGTTGACCTGGGCTGGAGCAGACTGGTAGGCTGGTGCAGTGTCATCCGGCTGTGTAGTGGAGGCCGTGCTGGTCTCAGGTTCTGCTTGTGTTGTACCAAGCTGGTGGACATGTTCTCTAGATGCAGAGGACACAATGACTCTCTGCCGGTTGAGGGTGTCAATGTACCTCTCTTTTTGTTCGAGCTCCTTTCTTGTTGTGCTCAGATGGTCTCTGAGGTCATCATTTGTCTGACTCAGCTTGTCCATTCTGCTTTCTAATTTAGCTATAGATGCTCTGCTCTCCTCCCTGAACTGTTTCATCTCTTCTTTGAGTTTCTGGACAGTGTCCTCCTCTTGAAGCTTGTTCTCTCTGAGTTCTATGACCTCTGCTTCGACTAGAGAGAGGGTGTTGTGGAAACGTTGCATAGCAGGTGTTCTTATTGAAATTGACATGTCCTTGACTCTGTCTGCTGCAGGTGAGGTAGGTAAAGGGACATTGAGGGCTTCCTGCTGGGTCACAGAGACCATTGGGGTCTGCTTTTCTCCATCTCCCTCCTTGACTTTTTCCTCATTTTCTGAGATGATGTCAGCGTCTTCTTTTAGGGTAGCAAACCTATTCTCAAAAGCCTGGAGGCTTGAATCATTGCCTTGTATCAATGCAGTTCCATTACTATATAAGTTTACTGTTTGATATTTGTTGCTCTGGTCAGTTTCTTCAAAAATGCTGATCTGACATCCTTGGCTGATGCCCCTCTTTTTTGAGAAAGGGAAATGGTTGCAAATAACCTTTTTCCATATGTTCCCTCGATTGGTATTAAAGATTACATTTGCTCTTGTTTTGTAACTGGTAAGATCTGCAAACAGGCATTCATGGTTCTGTCCCATCAACAAACCTTTGAAACTTTTCTTAGCTTTCTCTGTTTGGATGTCTGGTGGGTAAACAATTTCCATAGCAACGCTGGTGATGTTGGCTACAATGTTGCAATAGAAGTGCTGTTTCTTGTATTATGGTCTCTTGTTTCTTCAGAGGACTGTTTCACTTTGTTGTCCTGTTTTCTTTTCCTTTTTTCTTCTGTCTTTATTTTGCCTTTCTTCCTTTCTTCTGTTAACTAATCTTTTTTTTTGTTATTCTTTGTAAGCTAGCTAGCTTCTTCCAGGAGAGTCCCTAGCAACTGCTTAGCAACATGTAAACAATTCAGCTAGCAAT
>NC_048567.1:85102362-85311031 GCF_013265735.2 Oncorhynchus mykiss | reverse complement strand
CTGATGGACATAACATGGTAGTGTAGAGAGGGTTCCTGATGGACATACATGGTAGTGTATAGGGGGTTCCTGATGGACAGAACAGAACATGGTAGTGTAGATAGGGTTGATGATGGACAGAACATAACATGGTAGTGTAGAGAGGGTTCCTCATGGGCAGAACAGAACGTGGTAGTGTAGAGAGGGTTTCTGATGGACAGAACAGAAGATGGTAGTGTAGAGAGGGTTCCTGATGGGCAGAACATGTTAGTGTAGAGAGGCTTCCTGATGGACATAACATGGTAGTGTAGAGAGGCTTCCTGATGGACATAACATGGTAGTGTAGAGAGGGTTCCTGATGGACATAACATGGTAGTGTAGAGAGTTCCTGATGAACAGAACAGAACATGGTAGTGTAGAGAGGGTTCCTCATGGGCTGAACAGAACATGGTAGTGTAGAGAGGGTTCCTGATAGGCAGAACAGAACATGGTAGTGTAGAGAGGGTTCCTGGTGGGCAGAACATGGTAGTGTAGAGAGGGTTGCTGATGGACAGAACAGAACAGAACATGGTAGTGTAGAGAGGGTTGCTGATGGACAGAACAGAATATGGTAGTGTAGAGAGGGTTCCTGGTGGACATAACAGATCATGGTAGTGTAGAGAGGGTTTCTAATGGACAGAACAGAAGATGGTAGTGTAGAGAGGGTTCCTGATGGGCAGAACATGGTAGTGTAGAGAGAGTTCCTGATGGACAGAACATGGTAGTGTAGAGAGGGTTCCTGATTGACAGAACAGAACAGAACATGGTAGGGTAGAGAGTGTTCCTGATGGACAGAAAATAACATGGTAGTGTAGAGAGGGTTCCTGATGGACAGAAGATGGTAGTGTAGAGAGGGTTCCTGATGGACAGAACATAACATGGCAGTGTAGAGAGGGTTCCTGATGGACAGAACAGAACATGGTAGTGTAGAGAGGGTTCCTGTTGGACAGAACAGAACATGGTAGTGTAGAGAGGCTTCCTGATGGACAGAACATGGTAGTGTAGAGGGGGTTCCAGATGGGCAGAACAGAACGTGGTAGTGTAGAGAGGGTTCCTGATGGGCAGAACAGAACATGGTAGTGTAGAGGGGGTTACTGATGGACAGAACAGAACATGGTAGTTTAGAGAGGATTCCTGATAAACAGAACATGGTAGTGTAGAGAGTTCCTGATGAACAGAACAGAACATGGAAGTGTAGAGAGTTTCTGATGGACAGAACAGAAGATGGTAGTGTAGAGAGGGTTCCTGATGGGCAGAACATGGTAGTGTAGAGAGGATTGCTGATGGAGAGAACAGAACATGGTAGTGTAGAGAGGGTTCCTGGTGGACAGAACAGATCATGGTAGTTTAGAGAAAGTTCCTGATGGACAGAACATGGTAGTGTAGAGGGCTCCTGATTGACAGAACAGAACAGAACATGGTAGTGTAGAGAGGGTTCCTGTTGGACAGAACAGAACATGGTAGTGTAGAGAGGGATCCGGATGGACATAACATGGTAGTGTAGAGAGGGTTCCTGATGGACAGAACATGGTAGTGTAGAGGGGGTTCCTGATTGACAGAACAGAACATGGCAGTGTAGAGAGGGTTCCTGTTGGACAGAACAGAACATGGTAGTGTAGAGAGGGATCCGGATGGACATAACATGGTAGTGTAGAGAGGGTTCCTGATGGACAGAACATGTTAGTGTAGAGGGGGTTCCTGATTGACAGAATATAACATGGCAGTGTAGAGAGGGTTCCTGATGGACAGAATAGAACATGGTAGTGTAGAGAGGGTTCCTGATGGACAGAACAGAACATGGTAGTGTAGAGAGGATTGCTGATGGAGAGAACAGAACAGAACATGGTAGTGTAGAGAGGGTTCCTGATGGACAGAACATGGAAGTGCAGAGAGGGTTCCTGATGGACAGAACATAACATGGCAGTGTAGAGAGGGTTCCTGATGGACAGAATAGAACATGGTAGTGTAGAGAGGGTTTCTGATGGACAGAACAGAAGATGGTAGTGTAGAGAGGGTTCCTGATGGGCAGAACATGGTAGTGTAGAGAGGGTTGCTGATGGACAGAACAGAACAGAACATGGTAGTGTAGAGAGGGTTCCTGGTGGACAGAACAGATCATGGTAGTGTAGAGAGAGTTCCTGATGGACAGAACATGGTAATGTAGAGAGGGATCCTGATTGACAGAACAGAACAGAACATGGTAGTGTAGAGAGGGTTACTGATGGACAGAACAGACCATGGTAGTATAGAGAGGGTTCCTGATGGACAGAACAGAACATGGTAGTGTAGAGACGGTTTCTGATGGACAGAACAGAATATGGTAGTGTAGAGAGGGTTCCTGATGGTCAGAACATGGACTGTAGGGAGAGGGTTCCTGATGGACAGAACAGAACATGGTAGTGTAGAGAGGGTTCCTGATGGACAGAACAAAACATGGTAGTGTAGAGAGGGTTTCTGATGGACAGAACAGAAGATGGTAGTGTAGAGAGGGTTCCTGATGGGCAGAACATGTTAGTGTAGAGAGGCTTCCTGATGGACATAACATGGTAGTGCAGAGAGGCTTCCTGATGGACATAACATGGTAGTGTAGAGAGGGTTCCTGATGGACAGAACAGAACATGGTAGTGTAGAGAGGGTTGCTGATGGACAGAACATAACATGGTAGTGTAGAGAGGGTTCCTGTTGGACAGAACAGAACATGGTAGTGTAGAGAGGCTTCCTGATGGACAGAACATGGTAGTGTAGAGGGGGTTCCAGATGGGCAGAACAGAACGTGGTAGTGTAGAGAGGGTTCCTGATGGGCAGAACAGAACATGGTAGTGTAGAGGGGGTTACTGATGGACAGAACAGAACATGGTAGTTTAGAGAGGATTCCTGATAAACAGAACATGGTAGTGTAGAGAGTTCCTGATGAACAGAACAGAACATGGAAGTGTAGAGAGTTTCTGATGGACAGAACAGAAGATGGTAGTGTAGAGAGGGTTCCTGATGGGCAGAACATGGTAGTGTAGAGAGGATTGCTGATGGAGAGAACAGAACATGGTAGTGTAGAGAGGGTTCCTGGTGGACAGAACAGATCATGGTAGTTTAGAGAAAGTTCCTGATGGACAGAACATGGTAGTGTAGAGGGCTCCTGATTGACAGAACAGAACAGAACATGGTAGTGTAGAGAGGGTTCCTGTTGGACAGAACAGAACATGGTAGTGTAGAGAGGGATCCGGATGGACATAACATGGTAGTGTAGAGAGGGTTCCTGATGGACAGAACATGGTAGTGTAGAGGGGGTTCCTGATTGACAGAACAGAACATGGCAGTGTAGAGAGGGTTTCTGTTGGACAGAACAGAACATGGTAGTGTAGAGAGGGATCCGGATGGACATAACATGGTAGTGTAGAGAGGGTTCCTGATGGACAGAACATGTTAGTGTAGAGGGGGTTCCTGATTGACAGAATATAACATGGCAGTGTAGAGAGGGTTCCTGATGGGCAGAACATGTTAGTGTAGAGAGGCTTCCTGATGGACATAACATGGTAGTGTAGAGAGGCTTCCTGATGGACATAACATGGTAGTGTAGAGAGGGTTCCTGATGGACATAACATGGTAGTGTAGAGAGTTCCTGATGAACAGAACATAACATGGCAGTGTAGAGAGGGTTCCTGATGGACAGAATAGAACATGGTAGTGTAGAGAGGGTTTCTGATGGACAGAACAGAAGATGGTAGTGTAGAGAGGGTTCCTGATGGGCAGAACATGGTAGTGTAGAGAGGGTTCCTCATGGGCAGAACAGAACAGAACATGGTAGTGTAGAGAGGGTTCCTGGTGGACAGAACAGATCATGGTAGTGTAGAGAGAGTTCCTGATGGACAGAACATGGTAGTGTAGAGAGGGATCCTGATTGACAGAACAGAACAGAACAGAACATGGTAGTGTAGAGAGGGTTACTGATGGACAGAACAGACCATGGTAGTATAGAGAGGGTTCCTGATGGACAGAACAGAACATGGTAGTGTAGAGACGGTTTCTGATGGACAGAACAGAATATGGTAGTGTAGAGAGGGTTCCTGATGGTCAGAACATGGACTGTAGGGAGAGGGTTCCTGATGGACAGAACAGAACATGGTAGTGTAGAGAGGGTTCCTGATGGACAGAACAAAACATGGTAGTGTAGAGAGGGTTTCTGATGGACAGAACAGAAGATGGTAGTGTAGAGAGGGTTCCTGATGGGCAGAACATGTTAGTGTAGAGAGGCTTCCTGATGGACATAACATGGTAGTGCAGAGAGGCTTCCTGATGGACATAACATGGTAGTGTAGAGAGGGTTCCTGATGGACAGAACAGAACATGGTAGTGTAGAGAGGGTTGCTGATGGACAGAACATAACATGGTAGTGTAGAGAGGGTTCCTCATGGGCAGAACAGAACGTGGTAGTGTAGAGAGGGTTTCTGATGGACAGAACAGAAGATGGTAGTGTAGAGAGGGTTCCTGATGGGCAGAACATGTTAGTGTAGAGAGGCTTCCTGATGGACATAACATGGTAGTGCAGAGAGGCTTCCTGATGGACATAACATGGTAGTGTAGAGAGGGTTCCTGATGGACAGAACATGGTAGTGTAGAGAGTTCCTGATGAACAGAACAGAACATGGTGGTGTAGAGAGGGTTCCTCATGGGCTGAACAGAACATGGTAGTGTAGAGAGGGTTCCTGATAGGCAGAACAGAACATGGTAGTGTAGAGAGGGTTGCTGATGGACAGAACAGAACAGAACATGGTAATGTAGAGAGGGTTCCTCATGGACAGAACAAAATATGATAGTGTAGAGAGGGTTCCTCGTGGGCAGAACAGAACATGGTAGTGTAGAGAGGGTTTCTAATGGACAGAACAGAAGATGGTAGTGTAGAGAGGGTTCCTGATGGGCAGAACATGGTAGTGTAGAGAGAGTTCCTGATGGACAGAACATGGTAGTGTAGAGAGGGTTCCTGATTGACAGAACAGAACAGAACATGGTAGTGTAGAGAGTGTTCCTGATGGACAGAAAATAACATGGTAGTGTAGAGAGGGTTCCTGATGGACAGAACATGGTAGTGTAGAGAGGGTTCCTGATGGACAGAACATAACATGGCAGTGTAGAGAGGGTTCCTGATGGACAGAACAGAACATGGTAGTGTAGAGAGGGTTCCTGTTGGACAGAACAGAACATGGTAGTGTAGAGAGGCTTCCTGATGGACATAACATGGTAGTGTAGAGGGGGTTCCAGATGGGCAGAACAGAACGTGGTAGTGTAGAGAGGGTTCCTGATGGACAGAACAGAACATGGTAGTGTAGAGGGGGTTACTGATGGACAGAACAGAACATGGTAGTTTAGAGAGGATTCCTGATAAACAGAACATGGTAGTGTAGAGAGTTCCTGATGAACAGAACAGAACATGGAAGTGTAGAGAGTTTCTGATGGACAGAACAGAACATGATAGTGTAGAGAGGGTTCCTGATGGCCAGAACATGGTAGTGTAGAGAGGGTTGTTGATGGACAGAACAAAACATGGTAGTGTAGAGAGGGTTCCTCATGGGCAGAACAGAACATGGTAGTGTAGAGAGGGTTTCTGATGGACAGAACAGAAGATGGTAGTGTAGAGAGGGTTCCTGATGGGCAGAACATGGTAGTGTAGAGAGGATTGCTGATGGAGAGAACAGAACATGGTAGTGTAGAGAGGGTTCCTGGTGGACAGAACAGATCATGGTAGTGTAGAGAAAGTTCCTGATGGACAGAACATGGTAGTGTAGAGAGGGCTCCTGATTGACAGAACAGAACAGAACATGGTAGTGTAGAGAGGGTTCCTGTTGGACAGAACAGAACATGGTAGTGTAGAGAGGTTCCGGATGGACATAACATGGTAGTGTAGAGAGGGTTCCTGATGGACAGAACATGGTAGTGTAGAGGGGGTTCCTGATTGACAGAACATAACATGGCAGTGTAGAGAGGGTTCCTGATGGACAGAATAGAACATGGTAGTGTAGAGAGGGTTCCTGATGGACAGAACAGAACATGGTAGTGTAGAGAGGATTGCTGATGGAGAGAACAGAACAGAACATGGTAGTGTAGAGAGGGTTGCTGATGGACAGAACAAAACATGGTAGTGTAGAGAGGGTTCCTGATGGCCAGAACATGGTAGTGTAGAGAGGGTTTCTGATGAACAGAACAGAACATGGTAGTTTAGAGGTTTCCTGATGGGCAGAACATGGTAGCGTAGAGAGGGTTGCTGATGGACAGAACAAAACAGAACATGGTAGTGTAGACAATTCCTAATGGACAGAACAGAACATAGTAGTTTAGAGTGTTCCTGATGGGCAGAACATGGTAGTTTAGAGAGGGCTCCTGATTGACAGAACAGAACAGAACATGGTAGTGTAGAGAGGGTTCCTGATGGACAGAAAATAACATGGTAGTGTAGAGAGGGTTCCTGATGGACAGAACAGAACATGGTAGTGTAGAGAGGGTTCCTGATCAGCAAAACAGAACATTGTAGTGTAGAGAGGGTTCCTGATGGGCAGAATAGAACATGGTAGTGTAGAGAGGGTTCCT
The DNA here is from genome assembly GCF_013265735.2 of Oncorhynchus mykiss. NCBI lineage: Eukaryota > Metazoa > Chordata > Actinopteri > Salmoniformes > Salmonidae > Oncorhynchus > Oncorhynchus mykiss. The sequence goes on along the minus strand of NC_048567.1, from coordinate 85,304,437 downwards.
GATGGACAGAACAGAAGATGGTAGTGTAGAGAGGGTTCCTGATGGGCAGAACATGGTAGTGTAGAGAGGGTTCCTGATGGACAGAACATGGTAGTGTAGAGAGGGTTCCTGATGGGCAGAACAGAACATGGTAGTGTAGAGAGGGTTGCTGATGGACAGAACAAAACATGGTAGTTTAGATAGGGTTCCTCATGGGCAGAACATAACATGGTAGTGTAGAGACGGTTTCTGATGGACAGAACAGAAAATGGTAGTGTAGAGAGGGTTCCTGATGGTCAGAACATGGTACTGTAGGGAGAGGGTTTGTGATGGACAGAACAGAACATGGAGGTGTAGAGAGGGTTGCTGATGGACAGAACAGAAGATGGTAGTGTAGAGAGGGTTCCTGATGGGCAAAACAGAACATGGTAGTGTAGAGAGGGTTCCTGATGGACAGAACAGAAGATGGTAATGTAGAGAGGGTTCCTGATGGGCAGAACATGGTAGTGTAGAGAGGGTTCCTGATGGACAGAACATGGTAGTGTAGAGAGGGTTCCTGATGGGCAGAACAGAACATGGCAGTGTAGAGAGGGTTCCTAATGGGCAGAACAGAACATGGTAGTGTAGAGAGGGTTACTGATGGACAGAACATGGTAGTGTAGAGAGGGTTCCTGAAGGGCAGAACAGAACATGGTAGTGTATAGAGGGTTCCTGATGGACAGAACAGAACATGGTAGCGTAGAGAGGGTTCCTGATGGACAGAACAGAACATGGTAGTGTAGAGACGGTTGCTGATGGACAGAACAAAACATGGTAGTTTAGATAGGGTTCCTCATGGGCAGAACAGAACATGGTAGTGTAGAGACGGTTTCTGATGGACAGAACAGAAGATGGTAGTGTAGAGAGGGTTCCTGATGGTCGGAACATGGTACTGTAGGGAGAGGGTTTGTGATGGACAGAACATAATATGGTAGTGTAGAGAGGGTTCCTGATGGCCAGAGCATGGTAGTGTAGAGAGGGTTGCTGATGGACAGAACAAAACATGTTAGTGTAGAGAGGGTTCCTCATGGGCAGAACAGAACATGGTAGTGTAGAGAGGGTTTCTGATGGACAGAACAGAAGATGGTAGTGTAGAGAGGGTTTCTGATGGGCAGAACATGGTAGTGTAGAGAGGCTTCCTGATGGACATAACATGGTAGTGTAGAGAGCGTTCCTGATGGACAGAACATGGTAGTGTAGAGGGGGTTCCTGATGGAAAGAAAAGAACATGGTAGTGTAGAGAGGGTTGCTGATGGACAGAACATAACATGGTAGTGTAGAGAGGGTTCCTCGTGGGCAGAACAGAACATGGTAGTGTAGAGAGGGTTTCAGATCAGTTCCCGATGGACAGAACAGAACAGAACATGGTAGTGTAGAGAGGGTTCCTGATGGACAGAACATGGTAGTGTAGAGAGGGTTCCTGATGGATAGTACAGCACATGGTAGTGTAGAGAGGGTTCCTGATGGACAGAACAGAACATGGTAGTGTAGAGAGGGTTCCTGATGGACAGAACAGAACATGTTAGTTTAGAGAAGGTTCCAGATTGACAGAACAGAACATCGTAGTTTTAGAGAGGGTTCCTGATGGGCAGAACTGAACATGGTAATGTAGAGAGGGTTCCTGATGAACAGAACCGAACATGTTAGTTTAGAGAGGGTTCCAGATTTACAGAACAGAACAGAACATGGAAGTGTAGACAGTTAGTGTAGAGAGGGTTCCTGATGGATAGTACAGCACATGGTAGTGTAGAGAGGGTTCCTGATGGACAGAACAGAACATGGTAGTGTAGAGAGGGTTCCTGATGGACAGAACAGAACATGTTAGTTTAGAGAAGGTTCCAGATTGACAGAACAGAACATGGTAGTGTAGAGAGTTCCTGATGGACAGAACAGAATTTGGTACTGTAGAGAGGGTTCCTGATGGACAGAACAGAACATGGTCGTTTAGAGAGGGTTCCTGATGGACAGAACAGAACATAACATCGTAGTGTAGAGGGTTCCTGATGGGCAGAACAGAGCATGGTAGTGTAGAGAGGGTTCCTGATGGACAAAACAGAATATAGTAGTGTAGAGAAGGTTCCTGATGTGCATAACATGGTAGTGTAGAGAGGGTTCCTGATGGACAGAACATGGTAGTGTAGAGAGGGTTCCTGATTGACAGAACAGAACATGGTAGTGTAGAGAGGGTTCCTGATTACAGAACAGAGCAGAACATGGTAGTGTAGAGAGGGTTCCTGATGGGCAGAACAGAACATGGTAGTGTAGATGGGGTTCCTGATGGGCAAAACAGAACATGGTAGTTTAGAGAGGGTTCCTGATGGACAGAACAGAACAGAACATGGTAGTGTAGAGAGGGTTCCTGATGGACAGAACAGAATATGGTAGTGTAGAGAGGGTTCCTGATGGACAGAACAGAATATGGTAGTGTAGAGAGTGTTCCTGATGGGCAGAACATGGTAGTGTATAGAGGGTTCCTGGTGGACAGAACAGATCATGGTAGTGTAGAGAGGGTTCCTGATGGACAGAACAGAACACTGTAGTGTAGAGAGGGTTCCTAAAGGGCAGAACAGAACATGGTAGTGTAGAGAGGTTTCCTGATGGTTAGAACAGAACATGGTAGTGTAGAGAGGGTTCCTGAAGGGCAGAACAGAACATGGTAGTGTAGAGAGGTCTCCTGATGGGCAGAACAGAACATGGTAGTATAGAGAGGGTTCCTGATGGACAGAACAGAAGATGGTAGTGTAGAGTGGGTTCCTGATGGACAGAACATGGTAGTGTAGAGAGGGTTCCTGATGGACAGAACATGGTAGTGTAGAGAGGGTTCCTGATGGACAGAACATGGTAGTGTAGAGAGGGTTGCTGATGGACAGAACAGAAGATGGTAGTGTAGAGAGGGTTCCTGATGGGCAGAACATGGTAGTGTAGAGAGGATTGTTGATGGAGAGAACAGAACAGAACATGGTAGTGTAGAGAGGGTTCCTGGTGGACAGAACAGATCATGGTAGTGTAGAGAGAGTTCCTGATGGACAGAACATGGTAGTGTAGAGAGGGCTCCTGATTGACAGAACAGAACAGAACATGGTAGTGTAGAGAGGGTTCCTGTTGGACAGAACAGAACATGGTAGTGTAGAGAGGGTTCCTGATGGACATAACATGGTAGTGTAGAGAGGTTTCCTGATGGACAGAACATGGTAGTGTAGAGGGGGTTCCTGATTGACAGAACAGAACATGGTAGTGTAGAGAGGGTTCCTGATGGGCAGAACAGAACATGGTAGTGTAGAGAGGGTTTACTGATGGACAGAACAAAACATGGTAGTGTAGAGAGGGTTCCTGATGGCCAGAACATGGTAGTGTAGAGAGGGTTTCTGATGAACAGAACAGAACATGGTAGTTTAGAGGTTTCCTGATGGGCAGAACATGGTAGCGTATAGAGGGTTGCTGATGGACAGAACAAAACAGAACATGGTAGTGTAGACAATTCCTAATGGACAGAACAGAACATGGTAGTTTAGAGTGTTCCTGATGGGCAGAACATGGTAGTTTAGAGAGGGCTCCTGATTGACAGAACAGAACAGAACATGGTAGTGTAGAGAGGGTTCCTGATGGACAGAAAATAACATGGTAGTGTAGAGAGGGTTCCTGATGGACAGAACAGAACATGGTAGTGTAGAGAGGGTTCCTGATGAGCAAAACAGAACATTGTAGTGTAGAGAGGGTTCCTGATGGGCAGAATAGAACATGGTAGTGTAGAGAGGGTTCCTGATGGACAGAACAGAAGATGGTAGTGTAGAGAGGGTTCCTGATGGGCAGAACATGGTAGTGTAGAGAGGGTTCCTGATGGACAGAACATGGTAGTGTAGAGAGGGTTCCTGATGGACAGAACAGAACATGGCAGTGTAGAGAGGGTTCCTCATGGGCAGAACAGAACATGGTAGTGTAGAGAGGGTTTCTGATGGACAGAACAGAAGATGGTAGTGTAGAGAGGGTTCCTGATGGGCAGAACATGGTAGTGTAGAGAGAGTTCCTGCTGGACAGAACAGAACATGTTAGTGTATAGATGGTTACTGATGGACAGAACAGAACATGGTAGTGTAGAGAGGGTTACTGATGGTCAGAACAGAACATGGTAGTGTAGAGAGGGTTCCTGATGGACAGAACATGGTAGTGTAGAGAGGGTTCCTGATGGGCAGAACAGAACATGGTAGTGTAGAGAGGGTTCCTGATGGACAGAACAGAACATGGTAGTGTAGAGAGGGTTGCTGATGGACAGAACAAAACATGGTAGTGTAGAGAGGGTTCCTGATGGCCAGAACATGGTAGTGTAGAGAGGGTTTCTGATGAACAGAACAGAACATGGTAGTTTAGAGGTTTCCTGATGGGCAGAACATGGTAGCGTAGAGAGGGTTGCTGATGGACAGAACAAAACAGAACATGGTAGTGTAGACAATTCCTAATGGACAGAACAGAACATGGTAGTTTAGAGTGCTCCTGATGGGCAGAACATGGTAGTTTAGAGAGGGCTCCTGATTGACAGAACAGAACAGAACATGGTAGTGTAGAGAGGGTTCCTGATGGACAGAAAATAACATGGTAGTGTAGAGAGGGTTCCTGATGGACAGAACAGAACATGGTAGTGTAGAGATGGTTCCTGATGAGCAAAACAGAACATTGTAGTGTAGAGAGGGTTCCTGATGGGCAGAATAGAACATGGTAGTGTAGAGAGGGTTCCTGATGGACAGAACAGAAGATGGTAGTGTAGAGAGGGTTCCTGATGGGCAGAACATGGTAGTGTAGAGAGGGTTCCTGATGGACAGAACATGGTAGTGTAGAGAGGGTTCCTGATGGACAGAACAGAACATGGCAGTGTAGAGAGGGTTCATCATGGGCAGAACAGAACATGGTAGTGTAGAGAGGGTTTCTGATGGACAGAACAGAAGATGGTAGTGTAGAGAGGGTTCCTGATGGGCAGAACATGGTAGTGTAGAGAGAGTTCCTGCTGGACAGAACAGAACATGTTAGTGTATAGATGGTTACTGATGGACAGAACAGAACATGGTAGTGTAGAGAGGGTTACTGATGGACAGAACATGGTAGTGTAGAGAGGGTTCCTGATGGGCAGAACAGAACATGGTAGTGTATAGAGGGTTCCTGATGGACAGAACAGAACATGGTAGTGTAGAGAGGGTTCCTGATGGACAGAACAGAACATGGTAGTGTAGAGAGGGTTGCTGATGGACAGAACAAAACATGGTAGTTTAGATAGGGTTCCTCATGGGCAGAACATAACATGGTAGTGTAGAGACGGTTTCTGATGGACAGAACAGAAAATGGTAGTGTAGAGAGGGTTCCTGATGGTCAGAACATGGTACTGTAGGGAGAGGGTTTGTGATGGACAGAACAGAACATGGAGGTGTAGAGAGGGTTGCTGATGGACAGAACAGAAGATGGTAGTGTAGAGAGGGTTCCTGATGGGCAAAACAGAACATGGTAGTGTAGAGAGAGTTCCTGATGGGCAGAATAGAACATGGTAGTGTAGAGAGGGTTCCTGATGGACAGAACAGAAGATGGTAGTGTAGAGAGGGTTCCTGATGGGCAGAACATGGTAGTGTAGAGAGGGTTCCTGATGGACAGAACATGGTAGTGTAGAGAGGGTTCCTGATGGGCAGAACAGAACATGGTAGTGTAGAGGGGGTTCCTGATTGACAGAACAGAACATGGTAGTGTAGAGAGGGTTCCTGATGGGCAGAACAGAACATGGTAGTGTAGAGAGGGTTACTGATGGACAGAACAGAACATGGTAGTTTAGATAGGATTCCTGATAAACAGAGCAAGGTAGTGTAGAGAGTTCCTGATGAACAGAACAGAACATGGTAGTGTAGAGAGTTTATGATGGACAGAACAGAACATGGTAGTGTAGAGAGGGTTCCTGATGGCCAGAACATGGTAGTGTAGAGAGGGTTGCTGATGGACAGAACAAAACATGGTAGTGTAGAGAGGGTTCCTCATGGTCAGAACAGAACATGGTAGTGTAGAGAGGGTTTCTGATGGACAGAACAGAAGATGGTAGTGTAGAGAGGGTTCCTGATGGGCAGAACATGGTAGTGTAGAGAGAATTGCTGATGGAGAGAACAGAACATGGTAGTGTAGAGAGGGCTCCTGATTGACAGAACAGAACAGAACATGGTAGTGTAGAGAGGGTTCCTGTTGGACAGAACAGAACATGGTAGTGTAGAGAGGGATCCTGATGGACATAACATGGTAGTGTAGAGAGGGTTCCTGATGGACAGAACATGGTAGTGTAGAGGGGGTTCCTGATTGACAGAACAGAACATGGTAGTGTAGAGAGGGTTCCTGATGGGCAGAACAGAACATGGTAGTGTAGAGAGGGTTACTGATGGACAGAACAGAACATGGTAGTTTAGATAGGTTTCCTGATAAACAGAACAAGGTAGTGTAGAGAGTTCCTGATGAACAGAACAGAACATGGTAGTGTAGAGAGTTTCTGATGGACAGAACAGAACATGGTAGTGTAGAGAGGGTTCCTGATGGCCAGAACATGGTAGTGTAGAGAGGGTTGCTGATGGACAGAACAGAACATGGTAGTGTAGAGAGGGTTTCTGATGGACAGAACAGAAGATGGTAGTGTAGGGAGGGTTCCTGATGGGCAGAACATGGTAGTGTAGAGAGAATTGCTGATGGAGAGAACAGAACATGGTAGTGTAGAGAGGGCTCCTGATTGACAGAACAGAACAGAACATGGTAGTGTAGAGAGGGTTCCTGTTGGACAGAACAGAACATGGTAGTGTAGAGAGGGATCCTGATGGACATAACATGGTAGTGTAGAGAGGGTTCCTGATGGACAGAACATGGTAGTGTAGAGGGGGTTCCTGATTGACAGAACAGAACATGGTAGTGTAGAGAGGGTTCCTGATGGGCAGAACAGAACATGGTAGTGTAGAGAGGGTTACTGATGGACAGAACAGAACATGGTAGTTTAGATAGGTTTCCTGATAAACAGAACAAGGTAGTGTAGAGAGTTCCTGATGAACAGAACAGAACATGGTAGTGTAGAGAGTTTCTGATGGACAGAACAGAACATGGTAGTGTAGAGAGGGTTCCTGATGGCCAGAACATGGTAGTGTAGAGAGGGTTGCTGATGGACAGAACAGAACATGGTAGTGTAGAGAGGGTTCCTGATGGGCAGAACATGGTAGTGTAGAGAGGGTTCCTGATGGACAGAACATCGTAGTGTAGAGAGGGTTCCTGATGGGCAGAACAGAACATGGTAGTGTAGAGGGGGTTCCTGATTGACAGAACAGAACATGGTAGTGTAGAGAGGGTTCCTGATGGGCAGAACAGAACATGGTAGTGTAGAGAGGGTTACTGATGGACAGAACAGAACATGGTAGTTTAGATAGGATTCCTGATAAACAGAGCAAGGTAGTGTAGAGAGTTCCTGATGAACAGAACAGAACATGGTAGTGTAGAGAGTTTATGATGGACAGAACAGAACATGGTAGTGTAGAGAGGGTTCCTGATGGACAGAACATGGTAGTGTAGAGAGGGTTGCTGATGGACAGAACAAAACATGGTAGTGTAGAGAGGGTTCCTCATGGTCAGAACAGAACATGGTAGTGTAGAGAGGGTTTCTGATGGACAGAACAGAAGATGGTAGTGTAGAGAGGGTTCCTGATGGGCAGAACATGGTAGTGTAGAGAGAATTGCTGATGGAGAGAACAGAACATGGTAGTGTAGAGAGGGCTCCTGATTGACAGAACAGAACAGAACATGGTAGTGTAGAGAGGGTTCCTGTTGGACAGAACAGAACATGGTAGTGTAGAGAGGGATCCTGATGGACATCACATGGTAGTGTAGAGAGGGTTCCTGATGGACAGAACATGGTAGTGTAGAGGGGTTCCTGATTGACAGAACAGAACATGGTAGTGTAGAGAGGGTTCCTGATGGGCAGAACAGAACATGGTAGTTTAGATAGGTTTCCTGATAAACAGAACAAGGTAGTGTAGAGAGTTCCTGATGAACAGAACAGAACATGGTAGTGTAGAGAGGGTTCCTGATGGCCAGAACATGGTAGTGTAGAGAGGGTTGCTGATGGACAGAACAGAAGATGGTAGTGTAGAGAGGGTTCCTGATGGGCAGAACATGGTAGTGTAGAGAGGGTTCCTAATGGACAGAACATGGTAGTGTAGAGGGGGTTCCTGATTGACAGAACAGAACATGGTAGTGTAGAGAGGGTTCCTGAGGGGCAGAGCAGAACATGGTAGTGTAGAGAGGGTTTACTGATGGACAGAACAGAACATGGTAGTTTAGAGAGGATTCCTGATAAACAGAACAAGGTAGTGTAGAGAGTTCCTGATGAACAGAACATAACATGGTAGTGTAGAGAGTTTATGATGGACAGAACAGAACATGGTAGTGTAGAGAGGGTTCCTGATGGCCAGAACATGGTAGTGTAGAGAGAGTTCCTGCTGGACAGAACAGAACATGTTAGTGTATAGATGGTTACTGATGGACAGAACAGAACATGGTAGTGTAGAGAGGGTTACTGATGGACAGAACATGGTAGTGTAGAGAGGGTTCCTGATGGGCAGAACAGAACATGGTAGTGTATAGAGGGTTCCTGATGGACAGAACAGAACATGGTAGTGTAGAGAGGGTTCCTGATGGACAGAACAGAACATGGTAGTGTAGAGAGGGTTGCTGATGGACAGAACAAAACATGGTAGTTTAGATAGGGTTCCTCATGGGCAGAACATAACATGGTAGTGTAGAGACGGTTTCTGATGGACAGAACAGAAAATGGTAGTGTAGAGAGGGTTCCTGATGGTCAGAACATGGTACTGTAGGGAGAGGGTTTGTGATGGACAGAACAGAACATGGAGGTGTAGAGAGGGTTGCTGATGGACAGAACAGAAGATGGTAGTGTAGAGAGGGTTCCTGATGGGCAAAACAGAACATGGTAGTGTAGAGAGAGTTCCTGATGGGCAGAATAGAACATGGTAGTGTAGAGAGGGTTCCTGATGGACAGAACAGAAGATGGTAGTGTAGAGAGGGTTCCTGATGGGCAGAACATGGTAGTGTAGAGAGGGTTCCTGATGGACAGAACATGGTAGTGTAGAGAGGGTTCCTGATGGGCAGAACAGAACATGGTAGTGTAGAGGGGGTTCCTGATTGACAGAACAGAACATGGTAGTGTAGAGAGGGTTCCTGATGGGCAGAACAGAACATGGTAGTGTAGAGAGGGTTACTGATGGACAGAACAGAACATGGTAGTTTAGATAGGATTCCTGATAAACAGAGCAAGGTAGTGTAGAGAGTTCCTGATGAACAGAACAGAACATGGTAGTGTAGAGAGTTTATGATGGACAGAACAGAACATGGTAGTGTAGAGAGGGTTCCTGATGGCCAGAACATGGTAGTGTAGAGAGGGTTGCTGATGGACAGAACAAAACATGGTAGTGTAGAGAGGGTTCCTCATGGTCAGAACAGAACATGGTAGTGTAGAGAGGGTTTCTGATGGACAGAACAGAAGATGGTAGTGTAGAGAGGGTTCCTGATGGGCAGAACATGGTAGTGTAGAGAGAATTGCTGATGGAGAGAACAGAACATGGTAGTGTAGAGAGGGCTCCTGATTGACAGAACAGAACAGAACATGGTAGTGTAGAGAGGGTTCCCGTTGGACAGAACAGAACATGGTAGTGTAGAGAGGGATCCTGATGGACATAACATGGTAGTGTAGAGAGGGTTCCTGATGGACAGAACATGGTAGTGTAGAGGGGGTTCCTGATTGACAGAACAGAACATGGTAGTGTAGAGAGGGATCCTGATTGACAGAACAGAACAGAACATGGTAGTGTAGAGAGGGTTACTGATGGACAGAACAGACCATGGTAGTATAGAGAGGGTTCCTGATGGACAGAACAGAACATGGTAGTGTAGAGACGGTTTCTGATGGACAGAACAGAATATGGTAGTGTAGAGAGGGTTCCTGATGGTCAGAACATGGACTGTAGGGAGAGGGTTCCTGATGGACAGAACAGAACATGGTAGTGTAGAGAGGGTTCCTGATGGACAGAACAAAACATGGTAGTGTAGAGAGGGTTTCTGATGGACAGAACAGAAGATGGTAGTGTAGAGAGGGTTCCTGATGGGCATAACATGTTAGTGTAGAGAGGCTTCCTGATGGACATAACATGGTAGTGCAGAGAGGCTTCCTGATGGACATAACATGGTAGTGTAGAGAGGGTTCCTGATGGACAGAACAGAACATGGTAGTGTAGAGAGGGTTGCTGATGGACAGAACATAACATGGTAGTGTAGAGAGGGTTCCTGTTGGACAGAACAGAACATGGTAGTGTAGAGAGGCTTCCTGATGGACAGAACATGGTAGTGTAGAGGGGGTTCCAGATGGGCAGAACAGAACGTGGTAGTGTAGAGAGGGTTCCTGATGGGCAGAACAGAACATGGTAGTGTAGAGGGGGTTACTGATGGACAGAACAGAACATGGTAGTTTAGAGAGGATTCCTGATAAACAGAACATGGTAGTGTAGAGAGTTCCTGATGAACAGAACAGAACATGGAAGTGTAGAGAGTTTCTGATGGACAGAACAGAAGATGGTAGTGTAGAGAGGGTTCCTGATGGGCAGAACATGGTAGTGTAGAGAGGATTGCTGATGGAGAGAACAGAACATGGTAGTGTAGAGAGGGTTCCTGGTGGACAGAACAGATCATGGTAGTTTAGAGAAAGTTCCTGATGGACAGAACATGGTAGTGTAGAGAGGGTTCCTGTTGGACAGAACAGAACATGGTAGTGTAGAGAGGGATCCGGATGGACATAACATGGTAGTGTAGAGAGGGTTCCTGATGGACAGAACATGGTAGTGTAGAGGGGGTTCCTGATTGACAGAACAGAACATGGCAGTGTAGAGAGGGTTTCTGTTGGACAGAACAGAACATGGTAGTGTAGAGAGGGATCCGGATGGACATAACATGGTAGTGTAGAGAGGGTTCCTGATGGACAGAACATGTTAGTGTAGAGGGGGTTCCTGATTGACAGAATATAACATGGCAGTGTAGAGAGGGTTCCTGATGGGCAGAACATGTTAGTGTAGAGAGGCTTCCTGATGGACATAACATGGTAGTGTAGAGAGGCTTCCTGATGGACATAACATGGTAGTGTAGAGAGGGTTCCTGATGGACATAACATGGTAGTGTAGAGAGTTCCTGATGAACAGAACATAACATGGCAGTGTAGAGAGGGTTCCTGATGGACAGAATAGAACATGGTAGTGTAGAGAGGGTTTCTGATGGACAGAACAGAAGATGGTAGTGTAGAGAGGGTTCCTGATGGGCAGAACATGGTAGTGTAGAGAGGGTTCCTCATGGGCAGAACAGAACAGAACATGGTAGTGTAGAGAGGGTTCCTGGTGGACAGAACAGATCATGGTAGTGTAGAGAGAGTTCCTGATGGACAGAACATGGTAGTGTAGAGAGGGATCCTGATTGACAGAACAGAACAGAACATGGTAGTGTAGAGAGGGTTACTGATGGACAGAACAGACCATGGTAGTATAGAGAGGGTTCCTGATGGACAGAACAGAACATGGTAGTGTAGAGACGGTTTCTGATGGACAGAACAGAATATGGTAGTGTAGAGAGGGTTCCTGATGGTCAGAACATGGACTGTAGGGAGAGGGTTCCTGATGGACAGAACAGAACATGGTAGTGTAGAGAGGGTTCCTGATGGACAGAACAAAACATGGTAGTGTAGAGAGGGTTTCTGATGGACAGAACAGAAGATGGTAGTGTAGAGAGGGTTCCTGATGGGCAGAACATGTTAGTGTAGAGAGGCTTCCTGATGGACATAACATGGTAGTGCAGAGAGGCTTCCTGATGGACATAACATGGTAGTGTAGAGAGGGTTCCTGATGGACAGAACAGAACATGGTAGTGTAGAGAGGGTTGCTGATGGACAGAACATAACATGGTAGTGTAGAGAGGGTTCCTCATGGGCAGAACAGAACGTGGTAGTGTAGAGAGGGTTTCTGATGGACAGAACAGAAGATGGTAGTGTAGAGAGGGTTCCTGATGGGCAGAACATGTTAGTGTAGAGAGGCTTCCTGATGGACATAACATGGTAGTGCAGAGAGGCTTCCTGATGGACATAACATGGTAGTGTAGAGAGGGTTCCTGATGGACAGAACATGGTAGTGTAGAGAGTTCCTGATGAACAGAACAGAACATGGTGGTGTAGAGAGGGTTCCTCATGGGCTGAACAGAACATGGTAGTGTAGAGAGGGTTCCTGATAGGCAGAACAGAACATGGTAGTGTAGAGAGGGTTGCTGATGGACAGAACAGAACAGAACATGGTAATGTAGAGAGGGTTCCTCATGGACAGAACAAAATATGATAGTGTAGAGAGGGTTCCTCGTGGGCAGAACAGAACATGGTAGTGTAGAGAGGGTTTCTAATGGACAGAACAGAAGATGGTAGTGTAGAGAGGGTTCCTGATGGGCAGAACATGGTAGTGTAGAGAGAGTTCCTGATGGACAGAACATGGTAGTGTAGAGAGGGTTCCTGATTGACAGAACAGAACAGAACATGGTAGTGTAGAGAGTGTTCCTGATGGACAGAAAATAACATGGTAGTGTAGAGAGGGTTCCTGATGGACAGAACATGGTAGTGTAGAGAGGGTTCCTGATGGACAGAACATAACATGGCAGTGTAGAGAGGGTTCCTGATGGACAGAACAGAACATGGTAGTGTAGAGAGGGTTCCTGTTGGACAGAACAGAACATGGTAGTGTAGAGAGGCTTCCTGATGGACATAACATGGTAGTGTAGAGGGGGTTCCAGATGGGCAGAACAGAACGTGGTAGTGTAGAGAGGGTTCCTGATGGACAGAACAGAACATGGTAGTGTAGAGGGGGTTACTGATGGACAGAACAGAACATGGTAGTTTAGAGAGGATTCCTGATAAACAGAACATGGTAGTGTAGAGAGTTCCTGATGAACAGAACAGAACATGGAAGTGTAGAGAGTTTCTGATGGACAGAACAGAACATGATAGTGTAGAGAGGGTTCCTGATGGCCAGAACATGGTAGTGTAGAGAGGGTTGCTGATGGACAGAACAAAACATGGTAGTGTAGAGAGGGTTCCTCATGGGCAGAACAGAACATGGTAGTGTAGAGAGGGTTTCTGATGGACAGAACAGAAGATGGTAGTGTAGAGAGGGTTCCTGATGGGCAGAACATGGTAGTGTAGAGAGGATTGCTGATGGAGAGAACAGAACATGGTAGTGTAGAGAGGGTTCCTGGTGGACAGAACAGATCATGGTAGTGTAGAGAAAGTTCCTGATGGACAGAACATGGTAGTGTAGAGAGGGCTCCTGATTGACAGAACAGAACAGAACATGGTAGTGTAGAGAGGGTTCCTGTTGGACAGAACAGAACATGGTAGTGTAGAGAGGTTCCGGATGGACATAACATGGTAGTGTAGAGAGGGTTCCTGATGGACAGAACATGGTAGTGTAGAGGGGGTTCCTGATTGACAGAACATAACATGGCAGTGTAGAGAGGGTTCCTGATGGACAGAATAGAACATGGTAGTGTAGAGAGGGTTCCTGATGGACAGAACAGAACATGGTAGTGTAGAGAGGATTGCTGATGGAGAGAACAGAACAGAACATGGTAGTGTAGAGAGGGTTGCTGATGGACAGAACAAAACATGGTAGTGTAGAGAGGGTTCCTGATGGCCAGAACATGGTAGTGTAGAGAGGGTTTCTGATGAACAGAACAGAACATGGTAGTTTAGAGGTTTCCTGATGGGCAGAACATGGTAGCGTAGAGAGGGTTGCTGATGGACAGAACAAAACAGAACATGGTAGTGTAGACAATTCCTAATGGACAGAACAGAACATGGCAGTTTAGAGTGTTCCTGATGGGCAGAACATGGTAGTTTAGAGAGGGCTCCTGATTGACAGAACAGAACAGAACATGGTAGTGTAGAGAGGGTTCCTGATGGACAGAAAATAACATGGTAGTGTAGAGAGGGTTCCTGATGGACAGAACAGAACATGGTAGTGTAGAGAGGGTTCCTGATGAGCAAAACAGAACATTGTAGTGTAGAGAGGGTTCCTGATGGGCAGAATAGAACATGGTAGTGTAGAGAGGGTTCCTGATGGACAGAACAGAAGATGGTAGTGTAGAGAGGGTTCCTGATGGGCAGAACATGTTAGTGTAGAGAGGCTTCCTGATGGACATAACATGGTAGTGCAGAGAGGCTTCCTGATGGACATAACATGGTAGTGTAGAGAGGGTTCCTGATGGACAGAACAGAACATGGTAGTGTAGAGAGGGTTGCTGATGGACAGAACATAACATGGTAGTGTAGAGAGGGTTCCTCATGGGCAGAACAGAACGTGGTAGTGTAGAGAGGGTTTCTGATGGACAGAACAGAAGATGGTAGTGTAGAGAGGGTTCCTGATGGGCAGAACATGTTAGTGTAGAGAGGCTTCCTGATGGACATAACATGGTAGTGCAGAGAGGCTTCCTGATGGACATAACATGGTAGTGTAGAGAGGGTTCCTGATGGACAGAACATGGTAGTGTAGAGAGTTCCTGATGAACAGAACAGAACATGGTGGTGTAGAGAGGGTTCCTCATGGGCTGAACAGAACATGGTAGTGTAGAGAGGGTTCCTGATAGGCAGAACAGAACATGGTAGTGTAGAGAGGGTTGCTGATGGACAGAACAGAACAGAACATGGTAGTGTAGAGAGGGTTCCTCATGGACAGAACAAAATATGATAGTGTAGAGAGGGTTCCTCGTGGGCAGAACAGAACATGGTAGTGTAGAGAGGGTTTCTAATGGACAGAACAGAAGATGGTAGTGTAGAGAGGGTTCCTGATGGGCAGAACATGGTAGTGTAGAGAGAGTTCCTGATGGACAGAACATGGTAGTGTAGAGAGGGTTCCTGATTGACAGAACAGAACAGAACATGGTAGTGTAGAGAGTGTTCCTGATGGACAGAAAATAACATGGTAGTGTAGAGAGGGTTCCTGATGGACAGAACATGGTAGTGTAGAGAGGGTTCCTGATGGACAGAACATAACATGGCAGTGTAGAGAGGGTTCCTGATGGACAGAACAGAACATGGTAGTGTAGAGAGGGTTCCTGTTGGACAGAACAGAACATGGTAGTGTAGAGAGGCTTCCTGATGGACATAACATGGTAGTGTAGAGGGGGTTCCAGATGGGCAGAACAGAACGTGGTAGTGTAGAGAGGGTTCCTGATGGACAGAACAGAACATGGTAGTGTAGAGGGGGTTACTGATGGACAGAACAGAACATGGTAGTTTAGAGAGGATTCCTGATAAACAGAACATGGTAGTGTAGAGAGTTCCTGATGAACAGAACAGAACATGGAAGTGTAGAGAGTTTCTGATGGACAGAACAGAACATGATAGTGTAGAGAGGGTTCCTGATGGCCAGAACATGGTAGTGTAGAGAGGGTTGCTGATGGACAGAACAAAACATGGTAGTGTAGAGAGGGTTCCTCATGGGCAGAACAGAACATGGTAGTGTAGAGAGGGTTTCTGATGGACAGAACAGAAGATGGTAGTGTAGAGAGGGTTCCTGATGGGCAGAACATGGTAGTGTAGAGAGGATTGCTGATGGAGAGAACAGAACATGGTAGTGTAGAGAGGGTTCCTGGTGGACAGAACAGATCATGGTAGTGTAGAGAAAGTTCCTGATGGACAGAACATGGTAGTGTAGAGAGGGCTCCTGATTGACAGAACAGAACAGAACATGGTAGTGTAGAGAGGGTTCCTGTTGGACAGAACAGAACATGGTAGTGTAGAGAGGTTCCGGATGGACATAACATGGTAGTGTAGAGAGGGTTCCTGATGGACAGAACATGGTAGTGTAGAGGGGGTTCCTGATTGACAGAACATAACATGGCAGTGTAGAGAGGGTTCCTGATGGACAGAATAGAACATGGTAGTGTAGAGAGGGTTCCTGATGGACAGAACAGAACATGGTAGTGTAGAGAGGATTGCTGATGGAGAGAACAGAACAGAACATGGTAGTGTAGAGAGGGTTGCTGATGGACAGAACAAAACATGGTAGTGTAGAGAGGGTTCCTGATGGCCAGAACATGGTAGTGTAGAGAGGGTTTCTGATGAACAGAACAGAACATGGTAGTTTAGAGGTTTCCTGATGGGCAGAACATGGTAGCGTAGAGAGGGTTGCTGATGGACAGAACAAAACAGAACATGGTAGTGTAGACAATTCCTAATGGACAGAACAGAACATGGTAGTTTAGAGTGTTCCTGATGGGCAGAACATGGTAGTTTAGAGAGGGCTCCTGATTGACAGAACAGAACAGAACATGGTAGTGTAGAGAGGGTTCCTGATGGACAGAAAATAACATGGTAGTGTAGAGAGGGTTCCTGATGGACAGAACAGAACATGGTAGTGTAGAGAGGGTTCCTGATGAGCAAAACAGAACATTGTAGTGTAGAGAGGGTTCCTGATGGGCAGAATAGAACATGGTAGTGTAGAGAGGGTTCCTGATGGACAGAACAGAAGATGGTAGTGTAGAGAGGGTTCCTGATGGGCAGAACATGTTAGTGTAGAGAGGCTTCCTGATGGACATAACATGGTAGTGCAGAGAGGCTTCCTGATGGACATAACATGGTAGTGTAGAGAGGGTTCCTGATGGACAGAACAGAACATGGTAGTGTAGAGAGGGTTGCTGATGGACAGAACATAACATGGTAGTGTAGAGAGGGTTCCTCATGGGCAGAACAGAACGTGGTAGTGTAGAGAGGGTTTCTGATGGACAGAACAGAAGATGGTAGTGTAGAGAGGGTTCCTGATGGGCAGAACATGTTAGTGTAGAGAGGCTTCCTGATGGACATAACATGGTAGTGCAGAGAGGCTTCCTGATGGACATAACATGGTAGTGTAGAGAGGGTTCCTGATGGACAGAACATGGTAGTGTAGAGAGTTCCTGATGAACAGAACAGAACATGGTGGTGTAGAGAGGGTTCCTCATGGGCTGAACAGAACATGGTAGTGTAGAGAGGGTTCCTGATAGGCAGAACAGAACATGGTAGTGTAGAGAGGGTTGCTGATGGACAGAACAGAACAGAACATGGTAGTGTAGAGAGGGTTCCTCATGGACAGAAAAAAATATGATAGTGTAGAGAGGGTTCCTCGTGGGCAGAACAGAACATGGTAGTGTAGAGAGGGTTTCTAATGGACAGAACAGAAGATGGTAGTGTAGAGAGGGTTCCTGATGGGCAGAACATGGTAGTGTAGAGAGAGTTCCTGATGGACAGAACATGGTAGTGTAGAGAGGGTTCCTGATTGACAGAACAGAACAGAACATGGTAGTGTAGAGAGTGTTCCTGATGGACAGAAAATAACATGGTAGTGTAGAGAGGGTTCCTGATGGACAGAACATGGTAGTGTAGAGAGGGTTCCTGATGGACAGAACATAACATGGCAGTGTAGAGAGGGTTCCTGATGGACAGAACAGAACATGGTAGTGTAGAGAGGGTTCCTGTTGGACAGAACAGAACATGGTAGTGTAGAGAGGCTTCCTGATGGACATAACATGGTAGTGTAGAGGGGGTTCCAGATGGGCAGAACAGAACGTGGTAGTGTAGAGAGGGTTCCTGATGGACAGAACAGAACATGGTAGTGTAGAGGGGGTTACTGATGGACAGAACAGAACATGGTAGTTTAGAGAGGATTCCTGATAAACAGAACATGGTAGTGTAGAGAGTTCCTGATGAACAGAACAGAACATGGAAGTGTAGAGAGTTTCTGATGGACAGAACAGAACATGATAGTGTAGAGAGGGTTCCTGATGGCCAGAACATGGTAGTGTAGAGAGGGTTGTTGATGGACAGAACAAAACATGGTAGTGTAGAGAGGGTTCCTCATGGGCAGAACAGAACATGGTAGTGTAGAGAGGGTTTCTGATGGACAGAACAGAAGATGGTAGTGTAGAGAGGGTTCCTGATGGGCAGAACATGGTAGTGTAGAGAGGATTGCTGATGGAGAGAACAGAACATGGTAGTGTAGAGAGGGTTCCTGGTGGACAGAACAGATCATGGTAGTGTAGAGAAAGTTCCTGATGGACAGAACATGGTAGTGTAGAGAGGGCTCCTGATTGACAGAACAGAACAGAACATGGTAGTGTAGAGAGGGTTCCTGTTGGACAGAACAGAACATGGTAGTGTAGAGAGGTTCCGGATGGACATAACATGGTAGTGTAGAGAGGGTTCCTGATGGACAGAACATGGTAGTGTAGAGGGGGTTCCTGATTGACAGAACATAACATGGCAGTGTAGAGAGGGTTCCTGATGGACAGAATAGAACATGGTAGTGTAGAGAGGGTTCCTGATGGACAGAACAGAACATGGTAGTGTAGAGAGGATTGCTGATGGAGAGAACAGAACAGAACATGGTAGTGTAGAGAGGGTTGCTGATGGACAGAACAAAACATGGTAGTGTAGAGAGGGTTCCTGATGGCCAGAACATGGTAGTGTAGAGAGGGTTTCTGATGAACAGAACAGAACATGGTAGTTTAGAGGTTTCCTGATGGGCAGAACATGGTAGCGTAGAGAGGGTTGCTGATGGACAGAACAAAACAGAACATGGTAGTGTAGACAATTCCTAATGGACAGAACAGAACATAGTAGTTTAGAGTGTTCCTGATGGGCAGAACATGGTAGTTTAGAGAGGGCTCCTGATTGACAGAACAGAACAGAACATGGTAGTGTAGAGAGGGTTCCTGATGGACAGAAAATAACATGGTAGTGTAGAGAGGGTTCCTGATGGACAGAACAGAACATGGTAGTGTAGAGAGGGTTCCTGATCAGCAAAACAGAACATTGTAGTGTAGAGAGGGTTCCTGATGGGCAGAATAGAACATGGTAGTGTAGAGAGGGTTCCTGATGGACAGAACAGAAGATGGTAGTGTAGAGAGGGTTCCTGATGGGCAGAACATGGTAGTGTAGAGAGGGTTCCTGATGGACAGAACATGGTAGTGTAGAGAGGGTTCCTGATGGGCAGAACAGAACATGGTAGTGTATAGAGGGTTCCTGATGGACAGAACAGAACATGGTAGTGTAGAGAGGGTTGCTGATGGACAGAACAAAACATGGTAGTTTAGATAGGGTTCCTCATGGGCAGAACATAACATGGTAGTGTAGAGACGGTTTCTGATGGACAGAACAGAAAATGGTAGTGTAGAGAGGGTTCCTGATGGTCAGAACATGGTACTGTAGGGAGAGGGTTTGTGATGGACAGAACAGAACATGGAGGTGTAGAGAGGGTTGCTGATGGACAGAACAGAAGATGGTAGTGTAGAGAGGGTTCCTGATGGGCAAAACAGAACATGGTAGTGTAGAGAGGGTTCCTGATGGACAGAACAGAAGATGGTAATGTAGAGAGGGTTCCTGATGGGCAGAACATGGTAGTGTAGAGAGGGTTCCTGATGGACAGAACATGGTAGTGTAGAGAGGGTTCCTGATGGGCAGAACAGAACATGGCAGTGTAGAGAGGGTTCCTAATGGGCAGAACAGAACATGGTAGTGTAGAGAGGGTTACTGATGGACAGAACATGGTAGTGTAGAGAGGGTTCCTGAAGGGCAGAACAGAACATGGTAGTGTATAGAGGGTTCCTGATGGACAGAACAGAACATGGTAGCGTAGAGAGGGTTCCTGATGGACAGAACAGAACATGGTAGTGTAGAGACGGTTGCTGATGGACAGAACAAAACATGGTAGTTTAGATAGGGTTCCTCATGGGCAGAACAGAACATGGTAGTGTAGAGACGGTTTCTGATGGACAGAACAGAAGATGGTAGTGTAGAGAGGGTTCCTGATGGTCGGAACATGGTACTGTAGGGAGAGGGTTTGTGATGGACAGAACATAATATGGTAGTGTAGAGAGGGTTCCTGATGGCCAGAGCATGGTAGTGTAGAGAGGGTTGCTGATGGACAGAACAAAACATGTTAGTGTAGAGAGGGTTCCTCATGGGCAGAACAGAACATGGTAGTGTAGAGAGGGTTTCTGATGGACAGAACAGAAGATGGTAGTGTAGAGAGGGTTTCTGATGGGCAGAACATGGTAGTGTAGAGAGGCTTCCTGATGGACATAACATGGTAGTGTAGAGAGCGTTCCTGATGGACAGAACATGGTAGTGTAGAGGGGGTTCCTGATGGAAAGAAAAGAACATGGTAGTGTAGAGAGGGTTGCTGATGGACAGAACATAACATGGTAGTGTAGAGAGGGTTCCTCGTGGGCAGAACAGAACATGGTAGTGTAGAGAGGGTTTCAGATCAGTTCCCGATGGACAGAACAGAACAGAACATGGTAGTGTAGAGAGGGTTCCTGATGGACAGAACATGGTAGTGTAGAGAGGGTTCCTGATGGATAGTACAGCACATGGTAGTGTAGAGAGGGTTCCTGATGGACAGAACAGAACATGGTAGTGTAGAGAGGGTTCCTGATGGACAGAACAGAACATGTTAGTTTAGAGAAGGTTCCAGATTGACAGAACAGAACATCGTAGTTTTAGAGAGGGTTCCTGATGGGCAGAACTGAACATGGTAATGTAGAGAGGGTTCCTGATGAACAGAACCGAACATGTTAGTTTAGAGAGGGTTCCAGATTTACAGAACAGAACAGAACATGGAAGTGTAGACAGTTAGTGTAGAGAGGGTTCCTGATGGATAGTACAGCACATGGTAGTGTAGAGAGGGTTCCTGATGGACAGAACAGAACATGGTAGTGTAGAGAGGGTTCCTGATGGACAGAACAGAACATGTTAGTTTAGAGAAGGTTCCAGATTGACAGAACAGAACATGGTAGTGTAGAGAGTTCCTGATGGACAGAACAGAACTTGGTACTGTAGAGAGGGTTCCTGATGGACAGAACAGAACATGGTCGTTTAGAGAGGGTTCCTGATGGACAGAACAGAACATAACATCGTAGTGTAGAGGGTTCCTGATGGGCAGAACAGAGCATGGTAGTGTAGAGAGGGTTCCTGATGGACAAAACAGAATATAGTAGTGTAGAGAAGGTTCCTGATGTGCATAACATGGTAGTGTAGAGAGGGTTCCTGATGGACAGAACATGGTAGTGTAGAGAGGGTTCCTGATTGACAGAACAGAACATGGTAGTGTAGAGAGGGTTCCTGATTACAGAACAGAGCAGAACATGGTAGTGTAGAGAGGGTTCCTGATGGGCAGAACAGAACATGGTAGTGTAGATGGGGTTCCTGATGGGCAAAACAGAACATGGTAGTTTAGAGAGGGTTCCTGATGGACAGAACAGAACAGAACATGGTAGTGTAGAGAGGGTTCCTGATGGACAGAACAGAATATGGTAGTGTAGAGAGGGTTCCTGATGGACAGAACAGAATATGGTAGTGTAGAGAGTGTTCCTGATGGGCAGAACATGGTAGTGTATAGAGGGTTCCTGGTGGACAGAACAGATCATGGTAGTGTAGAGAGGGTTCCTGATGGACAGAACAGAACACTGTAGTGTAGAGAGGGTTCCTAAAGGGCAGAACAGAACATGGTAGTGTAGAGAGGTTTCCTGATGGTTAGAACAGAACATGGTAGTGTAGAGAGGGTTCCTGAAGGGCAGAACAGAACATGGTAGTGTAGAGAGGTCTCCTGATGGGCAGAACAGAACATGGTAGTATAGAGAGGGTTCCTGATGGACAGAACAGAAGATGGTAGTGTAGAGTGGGTTCCTGATGGACAGAACATGGTAGTGTAGAGAGGGTTCCTGATGGACAGAACATGGTAGTGTAGAGAGGGTTCCTGATGGACAGAACATGGTAGTGTAGAGAGGGTTGCTGATGGACAGAACAGAAGATGGTAGTGTAGAGAGGGTTCCTGATGGGCAGAACATGGTAGTGTAGAGAGGATTGTTGATGGAGAGAACAGAACAGAACATGGTAGTGTAGAGAGGGTTCCTGGTGGACAGAACAGATCATGGTAGTGTAGAGAGAGTTCCTGATGGACAGAACATGGTAGTGTAGAGAGGGCTCCTGATTGACAGAACAGAACAGAACATGGTAGTGTAGAGAGGGTTCCTGTTGGACAGAACAGAACATGGTAGTGTAGAGAGGGTTCCTGATGGACATAACATGGTAGTGTAGAGAGGTTTCCTGATGGACAGAACATGGTAGTGTAGAGGGGGTTCCTGATTGACAGAACAGAACATGGTAGTGTAGAGAGGGTTCCTGATGGGCAGAACAGAACATGGTAGTGTAGAGAGGGTTTACTGATGGACAGAACAAAACATGGTAGTGTAGAGAGGGTTCCTGATGGCCAGAACATGGTAGTGTAGAGAGGGTTTCTGATGAACAGAACAGAACATGGTAGTTTAGAGGTTTCCTGATGGGCAGAACATGGTAGCGTATAGAGGGTTGCTGATGGACAGAACAAAACAGAACATGGTAGTGTAGACAATTCCTAATGGACAGAACAGAACATGGTAGTTTAGAGTGTTCCTGATGGGCAGAACATGGTAGTTTAGAGAGGGCTCCTGATTGACAGAACAGAACAGAACATGGTAGTGTAGAGAGGGTTCCTGATGGACAGAAAATAACATGGTAGTGTAGAGAGGGTTCCTGATGGACAGAACAGAACATGGTAGTGTAGAGAGGGTTCCTGATGAGCAAAACAGAACATTGTAGTGTAGAGAGGGTTCCTGATGGGCAGAATAGAACATGGTAGTGTAGAGAGGGTTCCTGATGGACAGAACAGAAGATGGTAGTGTAGAGAGGGTTCCTGATGGGCAGAACATGGTAGTGTAGAGAGGGTTCCTGATGGACAGAACATGGTAGTGTAGAGAGGGTTCCTGATGGACAGAACAGAACATGGCAGTGTAGAGAGGGTTCCTCATGGGCAGAACAGAACATGGTAGTGTAGAGAGGGTTTCTGATGGACAGAACAGAAGATGGTAGTGTAGAGAGGGTTCCTGATGGGCAGAACATGGTAGTGTAGAGAGAGTTCCTGCTGGACAGAACAGAACATGTTAGTGTATAGATGGTTACTGATGGACAGAACAGAACATGGTAGTGTAGAGAGGGTTACTGATGGTCAGAACAGAACATGGTAGTGTAGAGAGGGTTCCTGATGGACAGAACATGGTAGTGTAGAGAGGGTTCCTGATGGGCAGAACAGAACATGGTAGTGTAGAGAGGGTTCCTGATGGACAGAACAGAACATGGTAGTGTAGAGAGGGTTGCTGATGGACAGAACAAAACATGGTAGTGTAGAGAGGGTTCCTGATGGCCAGAACATGGTAGTGTAGAGAGGGTTTCTGATGAACAGAACAGAACATGGTAGTTTAGAGGTTTCCTGATGGGCAGAACATGGTAGCGTAGAGAGGGTTGCTGATGGACAGAACAAAACAGAACATGGTAGTGTAGACAATTCCTAATGGACAGAACAGAACATGGTAGTTTAGAGTGCTCCTGATGGGCAGAACATGGTAGTTTAGAGAGGGCTCCTGATTGACAGAACAGAACAGAACATGGTAGTGTAGAGAGGGTTCCTGATGGACAGAAAATAACATGGTAGTGTAGAGAGGGTTCCTGATGGACAGAACAGAACATGGTAGTGTAGAGATGGTTCCTGATGAGCAAAACAGAACATTGTAGTGTAGAGAGGGTTCCTGATGGGCAGAATAGAACATGGTAGTGTAGAGAGGGTTCCTGATGGACAGAACAGAAGATGGTAGTGTAGAGAGGGTTCCTGATGGGCAGAACATGGTAGTGTAGAGAGGGTTCCTGATGGACAGAACATGGTAGTGTAGAGAGGGTTCCTGATGGACAGAACAGAACATGGCAGTGTAGAGAGGGTTCATCATGGGCAGAACAGAACATGGTAGTGTAGAGAGGGTTTCTGATGGACAGAACAGAAGATGGTAGTGTAGAGAGGGTTCCTGATGGGCAGAACATGGTAGTGTAGAGAGAGTTCCTGCTGGACAGAACAGAACATGTTAGTGTATAGATGGTTACTGATGGACAGAACAGAACATGGTAGTGTAGAGAGGGTTACTGATGGACAGAACATGGTAGTGTAGAGAGGGTTCCTGATGGGCAGAACAGAACATGGTAGTGTATAGAGGGTTCCTGATGGACAGAACAGAACATGGTAGTGTAGAGAGGGTTCCTGATGGACAGAACAGAACATGGTAGTGTAGAGAGGGTTGCTGATGGACAGAACAAAACATGGTAGTTTAGATAGGGTTCCTCATGGGCAGAACATAACATGGTAGTGTAGAGACGGTTTCTGATGGACAGAACAGAAAATGGTAGTGTAGAGAGGGTTCCTGATGGTCAGAACATGGTACTGTAGGGAGAGGGTTTGTGATGGACAGAACAGAACATGGAGGTGTAGAGAGGGTTGCTGATGGACAGAACAGAAGATGGTAGTGTAGAGAGGGTTCCTGATGGGCAAAACAGAACATGGTAGTGTAGAGAGAGTTCCTGATGGGCAGAATAGAACATGGTAGTGTAGAGAGGGTTCCTGATGGACAGAACAGAAGATGGTAGTGTAGAGAGGGTTCCTGATGGGCAGAACATGGTAGTGTAGAGAGGGTTCCTGATGGACAGAACATGGTAGTGTAGAGAGGGTTCCTGATGGGCAGAACAGAACATGGTAGTGTAGAGGGGGTTCCTGATTGACAGAACAGAACATGGTAGTGTAGAGAGGGCTCCTGATTGACAGAACAGAACAGAACATGGTAGTGTAGAGAGGGTTCCTGTTGGACAGAACAGAACATGGTAGTGTAGAGAGGGATCCTGATGGACATAACATGGTAGTGTAGAGAGGGTTCCTGATGGACAGAACATGGTAGTGTAGAGGGGGTTCCTGATTGACAGAACAGAACATGGTAGTGTAGAGAGGGTTCCTGATGGGCAGAACAGAACATGGTAGTGTAGAGAGGGTTACTGATGGACAGAACAGAACATGGTAGTTTAGATAGGTTTCCTGATAAACAGAACAAGGTAGTGTAGAGAGTTCCTGATGAACAGAACAGAACATGGTAGTGTAGAGAGTTTCTGATGGACAGAACAGAACATGGTAGTGTAGAGAGGGTTCCTGATGGCCAGAACATGGTAGTGTAGAGAGGGTTGCTGATGGACAGAACAGAACATGGTAGTGTAGAGAGGGTTTCTGATGGACAGAACAGAAGATGGTAGTGTAGAGAGGGTTCCTGATGGGCAGAACATGGTAGTGTAGAGAGAATTGCTGATGGAGAGAACAGAACATGGTAGTGTAGAGAGGGCTCCTGATTGACAGAACAGAACAGAACATGGTAGTGTAGAGAGGGTTCCTGTTGGACAGAACAGAACATGGTAGTGTAGAGAGGGATCCTGATGGACATAACATGGTAGTGTAGAGAGGGTTCCTGATGGACAGAACATGGTAGTGTAGAGGGGGTTCCTGATTGACAGAACAGAACATGGTAGTGTAGAGAGGGTTCCTGATGGGCAGAACAGAACATGGTAGTGTAGAGAGGGTTACTGATGGACAGAACAGAACATGGTAGTTTAGATAGGTTTCCTGATAAACAGAACAAGGTAGTGTAGAGAGTTCCTGATGAACAGAACAGAACATGGTAGTGTAGAGAGTTTCTGATGGACAGAACAGAACATGGTAGTGTAGAGAGGGTTCCTGATGGCCAGAACATGGTAGTGTAGAGAGGGTTGCTGATGGACAGAACAGAACATGGTAGTGTAGAGAGGGTTCCTGATGGGCAGAACATGGTAGTGTAGAGAGGGTTCCTGATGGACAGAACATGGTAGTGTAGAGAGGGTTCCTGATGGGCAGAACAGAACATGGTAGTGTAGAGGGGGTTCCTGATTGACAGAACAGAACATGGTAGTGTAGAGAGGGTTCCTGATGGGCAGAACAGAACATGGTAGTGTAGAGAGGGTTACTGATGGACAGAACAGAACATGGTAGTTTAGATAGGATTCCTGATAAACAGAGCAAGGTAGTGTAGAGAGTTCCTGATGAACAGAACAGAACATGGTAGTGTAGAGAGTTTATGATGGACAGAACAGAACATGGTAGTGTAGAGAGGGTTCCTGATGGCCAGAACATGGTAGTGTAGATAGGGTTGCTGATGGACAGAACAAAACATGGTAGTGTAGAGAGGGTTCCTCATGGTCAGAACAGAACATGGTAGTGTAGAGAGGGTTTCTGATGGACAGAACAGAAGATGGTAGTGTAGAGAGGGTTGCTGATGGGCAGAACATGGTAGTGTAGAGAGAATTGCTGATGGAGAGAACAGAACATGGTAGTGTAGAGAGGGCTCCTGATTGACAGAACAGAACAGAACATGGTAGTGTAGAGAGGGTTCCTGTTGGACAGAACAGAACATGGTAGTGTAGAGAGGGATCCTGATGGACATAACATGGTAGTGTAGAGAGGGTTCCTGATGGACAGAACATGGTAGTGTAGAGGGGTTCCTGATTGACAGAACAGAACATGGTAGTGTAGAGAGGGTTCCTGATGGGCAGAACAGAACATGGTAGTGTAGTGAGGGTTACTGATGGACAGAACAGAACATGGTAGTTTAGATAGGTTTCCTGATAAACAGAACAAGGTAGTGTAGAGAGTTCCTGATGAACAGAACAGAACATGGTAGTGTAGAGAGTTTCTGATGGACAGAACAGAACATGGTAGTGTAGAGAGGGTTCCTGATGGCCAGAACATGGTAGTGTAGAGAGGGTTGCTGATGGACAGAACAGAAGATGGTAGTGTAGAGAGGGTTCCTGATGGGCAGAACATGGTAGTGTAGAGAGGATTGTCGATTGACAGAACAGAACAGAACATGGTAGTGTAGAGAGGGTTCCTGTTGGACAAAACAGAACATGGTAGTGTAGAGAGGGTTCCTGATGGACATAACATGGTAGTGTAGAGAGGGTTCCTAATGGACAGAACATGGTAGTGTAGAGGGGGTTCCTGATTGACAGAACAGAACATGGTAGTGTAGAGAGGGTTCCTGAGGGGCAGAACAGAACATGGTAGTGTAGAGAGGGTTTACTGATGGACAGAACAGAACATGGTAGTTTAGAGAGGATTCCTGATAAACAGAACAAGGTAGTGTAGAGAGTTCCTGATGAACAGAACATAACATGGTAGTGTAGAGAGTTTATGATGGACAGAACAGAACATGGTAGTGTAGAGAGAGTTCCTGATGGCCAGAACATGGTAGTGTAGAGAGAGTTCCTGCTGGACAGAACAGAACATGTTAGTGTGTAGATGGTTACTGATGGACAGAACAGAACATGGTAGTGTAGAGAGGGTTACTGATGGACAGAACATGGTAGTGTAGAGAGGGTTCCTGATGGGCAGAACAGAACATGGTAGTGTATAGAGGGTTCCTGATGGACAGAACAGAACATGGTAGTGTAGAGAGGGTTCCTGATGGACAGAACAGAACATGGTAGTTTAGATAGGATTCCTGATAAACAGAGCAAGGTAGTGTAGAGAGTTCCTGATGAACAGAACAGAACATGGTAGTGTAGAGAGTTTATGATGGACAGAACAGAACATGGTAGTGTAGAGAGGGTTCCTGATGGCCAGAACATGGTAGTGTAGAGAGGGTTGCTGATGGACAGAACAAAACATGGTAGTGTAGAGAGGGTTCCTCATGGTCAGAACAGAACATGGAAGTGTAGAGAGGGTTCCTGATGGGCAGAACATGGTAGTGTAGAGAGAATTGCTGATGGAGAGAACAGAACATGGTAGTGTAGAGAGGGCTCCTGATTGACAGAACAGAACAGAACATGGTAGTGTAGAGAGGGTTCCTGTTGGACAGAACAGAACATGGTAGTGTAGAGAGGGATCCTGATGGACATAACATGGTAGTGTAGAGAGGGTTCCTGATGGACAGAACATGGTAGTGTAGAGGGGGTTCCTGATTGACAGAACAGAACATGGTAGTGTAGAGAGGGTTCCTGATGGGCAGAACAGAACATGGTAGTGTAGAGAGGGTTACTGATGGACAGAACAGAACATGGTAGTTTAGATAGGTTTCCTGATAAACAGAACAAGGTAGTGTAGAGAGTTCCTGATGAACAGAACAGGACATGGTAGTGTAGAGAGTTTCTGATGGACAGAACAGAACATGGTAGTGTAGAGAGGGTTCCTGATGGCCAGAACATGGTAGTGTAGAGAGGGTTGCTGATGGACAGAACAGAACATGGTAGTGTAGAGAGGGTTTCTGATGGACAGAACAGAAGATGGTAGTGTAGAGAGGGTTCCTGATGGGCAGAACATGGTAGTGTAGAGAGAATTGCTGATGGAGAGAACAGAACATGGTAGTGTAGAGAGGGCTCCTGATTGACAGAACAGAACAGAACATGGTAGTGTAGAGAGGGTTCCTGTTGGACAGAACAGAACATGGTAGTGTAGAGAGGGATCCTGATGGACATAACATGGTAGTGTAGAGAGGGTTCCTGATGGACAGAACATGGTAGTGTAGAGGGGGTTCCTGATTGACAGAAAAGAACATGGTAGTGTAGAGAGGGTTCCTGATGGGCAGAACAGAACATGGTAGTGTAGAGAGGGTTACTGATGGACAGAACAGAACATGGTAGTTTAGATAGGTTTCCTGATAAACAGAACAAGGTAGTGTAGAGAGTTCCTGATGAACAGAACAGAACATGGTAGTGTAGAGAGTTTCTGATGGACAGAACAGAACATGGTAGTGTAGAGAGGGTTCCTGATGGCCAGAACATGGTAGTGTAGAGAGGGTTGCTGATGGACAGAACATGGTAGTGTAGAGAGGGTTCCTGATGGGCAGAACAGAACATGGTAGTGTAGAGGGGGTTCCTGATTGACTGAACAGAACATGGTAGTGTAGAGAGGGTTCCTGATGGGCAGAACAGAACATGGTAGTGTAGAGAGGGTTACTGATGGACAGAACAGAACATGGTAGTTTAGATAGGATTCCTGATAAACAGAGCAAGGTAGTGTAGAGAGTTCCTGATGAACAGAACAGAACATGGTAGTGTAGAGAGTTTATGATGGACAGAACAGAACATGGTAGTGTAGAGAGGGTTCCTGATGGCCAGAACATGGTAGTGTAGAGAGGGTTGCTGATGGACAGAACAAAACATGGTAGTGTAGAGAGGGTTCCTCATGGTCAGAACAGAACATGGTAGTGTAGAGAGGGTTTCTGATGGACAGAACAGAAGATGGTAGTGTAGAGAGGGTTCCTGATGGGCAGAACATGGTAGTGTAGAGAGAATTGCTGATGGAGAGAACAGAACATGGTAGTGTAGAGAGGGCTCCTGATTGACAGAACAGAACAGAACATGGTAGTGTAGAGAGGGTTCCTGTTGGACAGAACAGAACATGGTAGTGTAGAGAGGGATCCTGATGGACATAACATGGTAGTGTAGAGAGGGTTCCTGATGGACAGAACATGGTAGTGTAGAGGGGTTCCTGATTGACAGAACAGAACATGGTAGTGTAGAGAGGGTTCCTGATGGGCAGAACAGAACATGGTAGTGTAGTGAGGGTTACTGATGGACAGAACAGAACATGGTAGTTTAGATAGGTTTCCTGATAAACAGAACAAGGTAGTGTAGAGAGTTCCTGATGAACAGAACAGAACATGGTAGTGTAGAGAGGGTTCCTGATGGCCAGAACATGGTAGTGTAGAGAGGGTTGCTGATGGACAGAACAGAAGATGGTAGTGTAGAGAGGGTTCCTGATGGGCAGAACATGGTAGTGTAGAGAGGATTGTCGATTGACAGAACAGAACAGAACATGGTAGTGTAGAGAGGGTTCCTGTTGGACAAAACAGAACATGGTAGTGTAGAGAGGGTTCCTGATGGACATAACATGGTAGTGTAGAGAGGGTTCCTAATGGACAGAACATGGTAGTGTAGAGGGGGTTCCTGATTGACAGAACAGAACATGGTAGTGTAGAGAGGGTTCCTGAGGGGCAGAACAGAACATGGTAGTGTAGAGAGGGTTTACTGATGGACAGAACAGAACA
The DNA here is from genome assembly GCF_013265735.2 of Oncorhynchus mykiss. NCBI lineage: Eukaryota > Metazoa > Chordata > Actinopteri > Salmoniformes > Salmonidae > Oncorhynchus > Oncorhynchus mykiss. The sequence continues at coordinate 85,274,329 of NC_048567.1, read as the reverse complement.
TGGTAGTTTAGAGAGGATTCCTGATAAACAGAACAAGGTAGTGTAGAGAGTTCCTGATGAACAGAACATAACATGGTAGTGTAGAGAGTTTATGATGGACAGAACAGAACATGGTAGTGTAGAGAGGGTTCCTGATGGCCAGAACATGGTAGTGTAGAGAGAGTTCCTGCTGGACAGAACAGAACATGTTAGTGTATAGATGGTTACTGATGGACAGAACAGAACATGGTAGTGTAGAGAGGGTTACTGATGGACAGAACATGGTAGTGTAGAGAGGGTTCCTGATGGGCAGAACAGAACATGGTAGTGTATAGAGGGTTCCTGATGGACAGAACAGAACATGGTAGTGTAGAGAGGGTTCCTGATGGACAGAACAGAACATGGTAGTGTAGAGAGGGTTGCTGATGGACAGAACAAAACATGGTAGTTTAGATAGGGTTCCTCATGGGCAGAACATAACATGGTAGTGTAGAGACGGTTTCTGATGGACAGAACAGAAAATGGTAGTGTAGAGAGGGTTCCTGATGGTCAGAACATGGTACTGTAGGGAGAGGGTTTGTGATGGACAGAACAGAACATGGAGGTGTAGAGAGGGTTGCTGATGGACAGAACAGAAGATGGTAGTGTAGAGAGGGTTCCTGATGGGCAAAACAGAACATGGTAGTGTAGAGAGAGTTCCTGATGGGCAGAATAGAACATGGTAGTGTAGAGAGGGTTCCTGATGGACAGAACAGAAGATGGTAGTGTAGAGAGGGTTCCTGATGGGCAGAACATGGTAGTGTAGAGAGGGTTCCTGATGGACAGAACATGGTAGTGTAGAGAGGGTTCCTGATGGGCAGAACAGGACATGGTAGTGTAGAGGGGGTTCCTGATTGACAGAACAGAACATGGTAGTGTAGAGAGGGTTCCTGATGGGCAGAACAGAACATGGTAGTGTAGAGAGGGTTACTGATGGACAGAACAGAACATGGTAGTTTAGATAGGATTCCTGATAAACAGAGCAAGGTAGTGTAGAGAGTTCCTGATGAACAGAACAGAACATGGTAGTGTAGAGAGTTTATGATGGACAGAACAGAACATGGTAGTGTAGAGAGGGTTCCTGATGGCCAGAACATGGTAGTGTAGAGAGGGTTGCTGATGGACAGAACAAAACATGGTAGTGTAGAGAGGGTTCCTCATGGTCAGAACAGAACATGGTAGTGTAGAGAGGGTTTCTGATGGACAGAACAGATGGTAGTGTAGAGAGGGTTCCTGATGGGCAGAACATGGTAGTGTAGAGAGAATTGCTGATGGAGAGAACAGAACATGGTAGTGTAGAGAGGGCTCCTGATTGACAGAACAGAACAGAACATGGTAGTGTAGAGAGGGTTCCTGTTGGACAGAACAGAACATGGTAGTGTAGAGAGGGATCCTGATGGACATAACATGGTAGTGTAGAGAGGGTTCCTGATGGACAGAACATGGTAGTGTAGAGGGGGTTCCTGATTGACAGAACAGAACATGGTAGTGTAGAGAGGGTTCCTGATGAGCAAAACAGAACATTGTAGTGTAGAGAGGGTTCCTGATGGGCAGAATAGAACATGGTAGTGTAGAGAGGGTTCCTGATGGACAGAACAGAAGATGGTAGTGTAGAGAGGGTTCCTGATGGGCAGAACATGGTAGTGTAGAGAGGGTTCCTGATGGACAGAACATGGTAGTGTAGAGAGGGTTCCTGATGGACAGAACAGAACATGGCAGTGTAGAGAGGGTTCATCATGGGCAGAACAGAACATGGTAGTGTAGAGAGGGTTTCTGATGGACAGAACAGAAGATGGTAGTGTAGAGAGGGTTCCTGATGGCCAGAACATGGTAGTGTAGAGAGAGTTCCTGCTGGACAGAACAGAACATGTTAGTGTATAGATGGTTACTGATGGACAGAACAGAACATGGTAGTGTAGAGAGGGTTACTGATGGACAGAACATGGTAGTGTAGAGAGGGTTCCTGATGGGCAGAACAGAACATGGTAGTGTATAGAGGGTTCCTGATGGACAGAACAGAACATGGTAGTGTAGAGAGGGTTCCTGATGGACAGAACAGAACATGGTAGTGTAGAGAGGGTTGCTGATGGACAGAACAAAACATGGTAGTTTAGATAGGGTTCCTCATGGGCAGAACATAACATGGTAGTGTAGAGACGGCTTCTGATGGACAGAACAGAAAATGGTAGTGTAGAGAGGGTTCCTGATGGTCAGAACATGGTACTGTAGGGAGAGGGTTTGTGATGGACAGAACAGAACATGGAGGTGTAGAGAGGGTTGCTGATGGACAGAACAGAAGATGGTAGTGTAGAGAGGGTTCCTGATGGGCAAAACAGAACATGGTAGTGTAGAGAGAGTTCCTGATGGGCAGAATAGAACATGGTAGTGTAGAGAGGGCTCCTGATTGACAGAACAGAACAGAACATGGTAGTGTAGAGAGGGTTCCTGTTGGACAGAACAGAACATGGTAGTGTAGAGAGGGATCCTGATGGACATAACATGGTAGTGTAGAGAGGGTTCCTGATGGACAGAACATGGTAGTGTAGAGGGGGTTCCTGATTGACAGAACAGAACATGGTAGTGTAGAGAGGGTTCCTGATGGGCAGAACAGAACATGGTAGTGTAGAGAGGGTTACTGATGGACAGAACAGAACATGGTAGTTTAGATAGGTTTCCTGATAAACAGAACAAGGTAGTGTAGAGAGTTCCTGATGAACAGAACAGAACATGGTAGTGTAGAGAGTTTCTGATGGACAGAACAGAACATGGTAGTGTAGAGAGGGTTCCTGATGGCCAGAACATGGTAGTGTAGAGAGGGTTGCTGATGGACAGAACAGAACATGGTAGTGTAGAGAGGGTTCCTGATGGGCAGAACATGGTAGTGTAGAGAGGGTTCCTGATGGACAGAACATGGTAGTGTAGAGAGGGTTCCTGATGGGCAGAACAGAACATGGTAGTGTAGAGGGGGTTCCTGATTGACAGAACAGAACATGGTAGTGTAGAGAGGGTTCCTGATGGGCAGAACAGAACATGGTAGTGTAGAGAGGGTTACTGATGGACAGAACGGAACATGGTAGTTTAGATAGGATTCCTGATAAACAGAGCAAGGTAGTGTAGAGAGTTCCTGATGAACAGAACAGAACATGGTAGTGTAGAGAGTTTATGATGGACAGAACAGAACATGGTAGTGTAGAGAGGGTTCCTGATGGCCAGAACATGGTAGTGTAGAGAGGGTTGCTGATGGACAGAACAAAACATGGTAGTGTAGAGAGGGTTCCTCATGGTCAGAACAGAACATGGTAGTGTAGAGAGGGTTTCTGATGGACAGAACAGAAGATGGTAGTGTAGAGAGGGTTCCTGATGGGTAGAACATGGTAGTGAAGAGAGAATTGCTGATGGAGAGAACAGAACATGGTAGTGTAGAGAGGGCTCCTGATTGACAGAACAGAACAGAACATGGTAGTGTAGAGAGGGTTCCTGTTGGACAGAACAGAACATGGTAGTGTAGAGAGGGATCCTGATGGACATAACATGGTAGTGTAGAGAGGGTTCCTGATGGACAGAACATGGTAGTGTAGAGGGGTTCCTGATTGACAGAACAGAACATGGTAGTGTAGAGAGGGTTCCTGATGGGCAGAACAGAACATGGTAGTGTAGTGAGGGTTACTGATGGACAGAACAGAACATGGTAGTTTAGATAGGTTTCCTGATAAACAGAACAAGGTAGTGTAGAGAGTTCCTGATGAACAGAACAGAACATGGTAGTGTAGAGAGTTTCTGATGGACAGAACAGAACATGGTAGTGTAGAGAGGGTTCCTGATGGCCAGAACATGGTAGTGTAGAGAGGGTTGCTGATGGACAGAACAGAAGATGGTAGTGTAGAGAGGGTTCCTGATGGGCAGAACATGGTAGTGTAGAGAGGATTGTCGATTGACAGAACAGAACAGAACATGGTAGTGTAGAGAGGGTTCCTGTTGGACAAAACAGAACATGGTAGTGTAGAGAGGGTTCCTGATGGACAGAACATGGTAGTGTAGAGAGGGTTCCTAATGGACAGAACATGGTAGTGTAGAGGGGGTTCCTGATTGACAGAACAGAACATGGTAGTGTAGAGAGGGTTCCTGAGGGGCAGAACAGAACATGGTAGTGTAGAGAGGGTTTACTGATGGACAGAACAGAACATGGTAGTTTAGAGAGGATTCCTGATAAACAGAACAAGGTAGTGTAGAGAGTTCCTGATGAACAGAACATAACATGGTAGTGTAGAGAGTTTATGATGGACAGAACAGAACATGGTAGTGTAGAGAGGGTTCCTGATGGCCAGAACATGGTAGTGTAGAGAGAGTTCCTGCTGGACAGAACAGAACATGTTAGTGTATAGATGGTTACTGATGGACAGAACAGAACATGGTAGTGTAGAGAGGGTTACTGATGGACAGAACATGGTAGTGTAGAGAGGGTTCCTGATGGGCAGAACAGAACATGGTAGTGTATAGAGGGTTCCTGATGGACAGAACAGAACATGGTAGTGTAGAGAGGGTTCCTGATGGACAGAACAGAACATGGTAGTGTAGAGAGGGTTGCTGATGGACAGAACAAAACATGGTAGTTTAGATAGGGTTCCTCATGGGCAGAACATAACATGGTAGTGTAGAGACGGTTTCTGATGGACAGAACAGAAAATGGTAGTGTAGAGAGGGTTCCTGATGGTCAGAACATGGTACTGTAGGGAGAGGGTTTGTGATGGACAGAACAGAACATGGAGGTGTAGAGGGGGTTGCTGATGGACAGAACAGAAGATGGTAGTGTAGAGAGGGTTCCTGATGGGCAAAACAGAACATGGTAGTGTAGAGAGAGTTCCTGATGGGCAGAATAGAACATGGTACTGTAGAGAGGGTTCCTGATGGACAGAACAGAAGATGGTAGTGTAGAGAGGGTTCCTGATGGGCAGAACATGGTAGTGTAGAGAGGGTTCCTGATGGACAGAACATGGTAGTGTAGAGAGGGTTCCTGATGGGCAGAACAGAACATGGTAGTGTAGAGGGGGTTCCTGATTGACAGAACAGAACATGGTAATGTAGAGAGGGTTCCTGATGGGCAGAACAGAACATGGTAGTGTAGAGAGGGTTACTGATGGACAGAACAGAACATGGTAGTTTAGATAGGATTCCTGATAAACAGAGCAAGGTAGTGTAGAGAGTTCCTGATGAACAGAACAGAACATGGTAGTGTAGAGAGTTTATGATGGACAGAACAGAACATGGTAGTGTAGAGAGGGTTCCTGATGGCCAGAACATGGTAGTGTAGAGAGGGTTGCTGATGGACAGAACAAAACATGGTAGTGTAGAGAGGGTTCCTCATGGTCAGAACAGAACATGGTAGTGTAGAGAGGGTTTCTGATGGACAGAACAGAAGATGGTAGTGTAGAGAGGGTTCCTGATGGGCAGAACATGGTAGTGTAGAGAGAATTGCTGATGGAGAGAACAGAACATGGTAGTGTAGAGAGGGCTCCTGATTGACAGAACAGAACAGAACATGGTAGTGTAGAGAGGGTTCCTGTTGGACAGAACAGAACATGGTAGTGTAGAGAGGGATCCTGATGGACATAACATGGTAGTGTAGAGAGGGTTCCTGATGGACAGAACATGGTAGTGTAGAGGGGGTTCCTGATTGACAGAACAGAACATGGTAGTGTAGAGAGGGTTCCTGATGGGCAGAACAGAACATGGTAGTGTAGAGAGGGTTACTGATGGACAGAACAGAACATGGTAGTTTAGATAGGTTTCCTGATAAACAGAACAAGGTAGTGTAGAGAGTTCCTGATGAACAGAACAGAACATGGTAGTGTAGAGAGTTTCTGATGGACAGAACAGAACATGGTAGTGTAGAGAGGGTTCCTGATGGCCAGAACATGGTAGTGTAGAGAGGGTTGCTGATGGACAGAACAGAACATGGTAGTGTAGAGAGGGTTCCTGATGGGCAGAACATGGTAGTGTAGAGAGGGTTCCTGATGGACAGAACATGGTAGTGTAGAGAGGGTTCCTGATGGGCAGAACAGAACATGGTAGTGTAGAGGGGGTTCCTGATTGACAGAATAGAACATGGTAGTGTAGAGAGGGTTCCTGATGGGCAGAACAGAACATGGTAGTGTAGAGAGGGTTACTGATGGACAGAACAGAACATGGTAGTTTAGATAGGATTCCTGATAAACAGAGCAAGGTAGTGTAGAGAGTTCCTGATGAACAGAACAGAACATGGTAGTGTAGAGAGTTTATGATGGACAGAACAGAACATGGTAGTGTAGAGAGGGTTCCTGATGGCCAGAACATGGTAGTGTAGAGAGGGTTGCTGATGGACAGAACAAAACATGGTAGTGTAGAGAGGGTTCCTCATGGTCAGAACAGAACATGGTAGTGTAGAGAGGGTTTCTGATGGACAGAACAGAAGATGGTAGTGTAGAGAGGGTTCCTGATGGGCAGAACATGGTAGTGTAGAGAGAATTGCTGATGGAGAGAACAGAACATGGTAGTGTAGAGAGGGCTCCTGATTTACAGAACAGAACAGAACATGGTAGTGTAGAGAGGGTTCCTGTTGGACAGAACAGAACATGGTAGTGTAGAGAGGGATCCTGATGGACATAACATGGTAGTGTAGAGAGGGTTCCTGATGGACAGAACATGGTAGTGTAGAGGGGTTCCTGATTGACAGAACAGAACATGGTAGTGTAGAGAGGCTTCCTGATGGGCAGAACAGAACATGGTAGTGTAGTGAGGGTTACTGATGGACAGAACAGAACATGGTAGTTTAGATAGGTTTCCTGATAAACAGAACAAGGTAGTGTAGAGAGTTCCTGATGAACAGAACAGAACATGGTAGTGTAGAGAGTTTCTGATGGACAGAACAGAACATGGTAGTGTAGAGAGGGTTCCTGATGGCCAGAACATGGTAGTGTAGAGAGGGTTGCTGATGGACAGAACAGAAGATGGTAGTGTAGAGAGGGTTCCTGATGGGCAGAACATGGTAGTGTAGAGAGGATTGTCGATTGACAGAACAGAACAGAACATGGTAGTGTAGAGGGTTCCTGTTGGACAAAACAGAACATGGTAGTGTAGAGAGGGTTCCTGATGGACATAACATGGTAGTGTAGAGAGGGTTCCTAATGGACAGAACATGGTAGTGTAGAGGGGGTTCCTGATTGACAGAACAGAACATGGTAGTGTAGAGAGGGTTCCTGAGGGGCAGAACAGAACATGGTAGTGTAGAGAGGGTTTACTGATGGAAAGAACAGAACATGGTAGTTTAGAGAGGATTCCTGATAAACAGAACAAGGTAGTGTAGAGAGTTCCTGATGAACAGAACATAACATGGTAGTGTAGAGAGTTTATGATGGACAGAACAGAACATGGTAGTGTAGAGAGGGTTCCTGATGGCCAGAACATGGTAGTGTAGAGAGGGTTTCTGATGAACAGAACAGAACATGGTAGTTTAGAGGTTTCCTGATGGGCAGAACATGGTAGCGTAGAGAGGGTTGCTGATGGACAGAACAAAACAGAACATGGTAGTGTAGACAATTCCTAATGGACAGAACAGAACATGGTAGTTTAGAGTGTTCCTGATGGGCAGAACATGGTAGTTTAGAGAGGGCTCCTGATTGACAGAACAGAACAGAACATGGTAGTGTAGAGAGGGTTCCTGATGGACAGAAAATAACATGGTAGTGTAGAGAGGGTTCCTGATGGACAGAACAGAACATGGTAGTGTAGAGAGGGTTCCTGATGAGCAAAACAGAACATTGTAGTGTAGAGAGGGTTCCTGATGGGCAGAATAGAACATGGTAGTGTAGAGAGGGTTCCTGATGGACAGAACAGAAGATGGTAGTGTAGAGAGGGTTCCTGATGGGCAGAACATGGTAGTGTAGAGAGGGTTCCTGATGGACAGAACATGGTAGTGTAGAGAGGGTTCCTGATGGACAGAACAGAACATGGCAGTGTAGAGAGGGTTCCTCATGGGCAGAACAGAACATGGTAGTGTAGAGAGGGTTTCTGATGGACAGAACAGAAGATGGTAGTGTAGAGAGGGTTCCTGATGGGCAGAACATGGTAGTGTAGAGAGGGTTCCTGATGGACAGAAAATAACATGGTAGTGTAGAGAGGGTTCCTGATGGACAGAACAGAACATGGTAGTGTAGAGAGGGTTCCTGATGAGCAAAACAGAACATTGTAGTGTAGAGAGGGTTCCTGATGGGCAGAATAGAACATGGTAGTGTAGAGAGGGTTCCTGATGGACAGAACAGAAGATGGTAGTGTAGAGAGGGTTCCTGATGGGCAGAACATGGTAGTGTAGAGAGGGTTCCTGATGGACAGAACATGGTAGTGTAGAGAGGGTTCCTGATGGACAGAACAGAACATGGCAGTGTAGAGAGGGTTCATCATGGGCAGAACAGAACATGGTAGTGTAGAGAGGGTTTCTGATGGACAGAAAAGAAGATGGTAGTGTAGAGAGGGTTCCTGATGGGCAGAACATGGTAGTGTAGAGAGAGTTCCTGCTGGACAGAACAGAACATGTTAGTGTATAGATGGTTACTGATGGACAGAACAGAACATGGTAGTGTAGAGAGGGTTACTGATGGACAGAACATGGTAGTGTAGAGAGGGTTCCTGATGGGCAGAACAGAACATGGTAGTGTATAGAGGGTTCCTGATCGACAGAACAGAACATGGTAGTGTAGAGAGGGTTCCTGATGGACAGAACATGGTAGTGTAGAGAGGGTTCCTGATGGACAGAACAGAACATGGCAGTGTAGAGAGGGTTCATCATGGGCAGAACAGAACATGGTAGTGTAGAGAGGGTTTCTGATGGACAGAAAAGAAGATGGTAGTGTAGAGAGGGTTCCTGATGGGCAGAACATGGTAGTGTAGAGAGAGTTCCTGCTGGACAGAACAGAACATGTTAGTGTATAGATGGTTACTGATGGACAGAAAAGAACATGGTAGTGTAGAGAGGGTTACTGATGGACAGAACATGGTAGTGTAGAGAGGGTTCCTGATGGGCAGAACAGAACATGGTAGTGTATAGAGGGTTCCTGATGGACAGAACAGAACATGGTAGTGTAGAGAGGGTTCCTGATGGACAGAACAGAACATGGTAGTGTAGAGAGGGTTGCTGATGGACAGAACAAAACATGGTAGTTTAGATAGGGTTCCTCATGGGCAGAATATAACATGGTAGTGTAGAGACGGTTTCTGATGGACAGAACAGAAAATGGTAGTGTAGAGAGGGTTCCTGATGGTCAGAACATGGTACTGTAGGGAGAGGGTTTGTGATGGACAGAACAGAACATGGAGGTGTAGAGAGGGTTGCTGATGGACAGAACAGAAGATGGTAGTGTAGAGAGGGTTCCTGATGGGCAAAACAGAACATGGTAGTGTAGAGAGAGTTCCTGATGGGCAGAATAGAACATGGTAGTGTAGAGAGGGTTCCTGATGGACAGAACAGAAGATGGTAGTGTAGAGAGGGTTCCTGATGGGCAGAACATGGTAGTGTAGAGAGGGTTCCTGATGGACAGAACATGGTAGTGTAGAGAGGGTTCCTGATGGACAGAACAGAACATGGCAGTGTAGAGAGGGTTCATCATGGGCAGAACAGAACATGGTAGTGTAGAGAGGGTTTCTGATGGACAGAACAGAAGATGGTAGTGTAGAGAGGGTTCCTGATGGGCAGAACATGGTAGTGTAGAGAGAGTTCCTGCTGGACAGAACAGAACATGTTAGTGTATAGATGGTTACTGATGGACAGAACAGAACATGGTAGTGTAGAGAGGGTTACTGATGGACAGAACATGGTAGTGTAGAGAGGGTTCCTGATGGGCAGAACAGAACATGGTAGTGTATAGAGGGTTCCTGATGGACAGAACAGAACATGGTAGTGTAGAGAGGGTTCCTGATGGACAGAACAGAACATGGTAGTGTAGAGAGGGTTGCTGATGGACAGAACAAAACATGGTAGTTTAGATAGGGTTCCTCATGGGCAGAACATAACATGGTAGTGTAGAGACGGTTTCTGATGGACAGAACAGAAAATGGTAGTGTAGAGAGGGTTCCTGATGGTCAGAACATGGTACTGTAGGGAGAGGGTTTGTGATGGACAGAACAGAACATGGAGGTGTAGAGAGGGTTGCTGATGGACAGAACAGAAGATGGTAGTGTAGAGAGGGTTCCTGATGGGCAAAACAGAACATGGTAGTGTAGAGAGAGTTCCTGATGGGCAGAATAGAACATGGTAGTGTAGAGAGGGTTCCTGATGGACAGAACAGAAGATGGTAGTGTAGAGAGGGTTCCTGATGGGCAGAACATGGTAGTGTAGAGAGGGTTCCTGATGGACAGAACATGGTAGTGTAGAGAGGGTTCCTGATGGGCAGAACAGAACATGGTAGTGTAGATGGGGTTCCTGATTGACAGAACAGAACATGGTAGTGTAGAGAGGGTTCCTGATGGGCAGAACAGAACATGGTAGTGTAGAGAGGGTTACTGATGGACAGAACAGAACATGGTAGTTTAGATAGGATTCCTGATAAACAGAGCAAGGTAGTGTAGAGAGTTCCTGATGAACAGAACAGAACATGGTAGTGTAGAGAGGGTTCCTGATGGCCAGAACATGGTAGTGTAGAGAGGGTTGCTGATGGACAGAACAAAACATGGTAGTGTAGAGAGGGTTCCTCATGGTCAGAACAGAACATGGTAGTGTAGAGAGGGTTTCTGATGGACAGAACAGAAGATGGTAGTGTAGAGAGGGTTCCTGATGGGCAGAACATGGTAGTGTAGAGAGAATTGCTGATGGAGAGAACAGAACATGGTAGTGTAGAGAGGGCTCCTGATTGACAGAACAGAACAGAACATGGTAGTGTAGAGAGGGTTCCTGTTGGACAGAACAGAACATGGTAGTGTAGAGAGGGATCCTGATGGACATAACATGGTAGTGTAGAGAGGGTTCCTGATGGACAGAACATGGTAGTGTAGAGGGGGTTCCTGATTGACAGAACAGAACATGGTAGTGTAGAGAGGGTTCCTGATGGGCAGAACAGAACATGGTAGTGTAGAGAGGGTTACTGATGGACAGAACAGAACATGGTAGTTTAGATAGGTTTCCTGATAAACAGAACAAGGTAGTGTAGAGAGTTCCTGATGAACAGAACAGAACATGGTAGTGTAGAGAGTTTCTGATGGACAGAACAGAACATGGTAGTGTAGAGAGGGTTCCTGATGGCCAGAACATGGTAGTGTAGAGAGGGTTGCTGATGGACAGAACAGAAGATGGTAGTGTAGAGAGGGTTCCTGATGGGCAGAACATGGTAGTGTAGAGAGGATTGTCGATTGACAGAACAGAACAGAACATGGTAGTGTAGAGAGGGTTCCTGTTGGACAGAACAGAACATGGTAGTGTAGAGAGGGTTCCTGATGTACATAACATGGTAGTGTAGATAGGGTTCCTAATGGACAGAACATGGTAGTGTAGAGGGGGTTCCTGATTGACAGAACAGAACATGGTAGTGTAGAGAGGGTTCCTGAGGGGCAGAACAGAACATGGTAGTGTAGAGAGGGTTTACTGATGGACAGAACAGAACATGGTAGTTTAGAGAGGATTCCTGATAAACAGAACAAGGTAGTGTAGAGAGTTCCTGATGAACAGAACATAACATGGTAGTGTAGAGAGTTTATGATGGACAGAACAGAACATGGTAGTGTAGAGAGGGTTCCTGATGGCCAGAACATGGTAGTGTAGAGAGGGTTTCTGATGAACAGAACAGAACATGGTAGTTTAGAGGTTTCCTGATGGGCAGAACATGGTAGCGTAGAGAGGGTTGCTGATGGACAGAACAAAACAGAACATGGTAGTGTAGACAATTCCTAATGGACAGAACAGAACATGGTAGTTTAGAGTGTTCCTGATGGGCAGAACATGGTAGTTTAGAGAGGGCTCCTGATTGACAGAACAGAACAGAACATGGTAGTGTAGAGAGGGTTCCTGATGGAGAGAAAATAACATGGTAGTGTAGAGAGGGTTCCTGATGGACAGAACAGAACATGGTAGTGTAGAGAGGGTTCCTGATGAGCAAAACAGAACATTGTAGTGTAGAGAGGATTCCTGATGGGCAGAATAGAACATGGTAGTGTAGAGAGGGTTCCTGATCGACAGAACAGAAGATGGTAGTGTAGAGAGGGTTCCTGATGGTCAGAACATGGTAGTGTAGAGAGGGTTCCTGATGGACAGAACATGGTAGTGTAGAGAGGGTTCCTGATGGACAGAACAGAACATGGCAGTGTAGAGAGGGTTCCTCATGGGCAGAACAGAACATGGTAGTGTAGAGAGGGTTTCTGATGGACAGAACAGAAGATGGTAGTGTAGAGAGGGTTCCTGATGGGCAGAACATGGTAGTGTAGAGAGAGTTCCTGCTGGACAGAACAGAACATGTTAGTGTATAGATGGTTACTGATGGACAGAACAGAACATGGTAGTGTAGAGAGGGTTACTGATGGACAGAACAGAACATGGTAGTGTAGAGAGGGTTACTGATGGACAGAACATGGTAGTGTAGAGAGGGTTCCTGATGGGCAGAACAGAACATGGTAGTGTATAGAGGGTTCCTGATGGACAGAACAGAACATGGTAGTGTAGAGAGGGTTCCTGGTGGACAGAACAGAACATGGTAGTGTAGAGAGGGTTGCTGATGGACAGAACAAAACATGGTAGTGTAGAGAGGGTTCCTGATGGCCAGAACATGGTAGTGTAGAGAGGGTTTCTGATGAACAGAACAGAACATGGTAGTTTAGAGGTTTCCTGATGGGCAGAACATGGTAGCGTAGAGAGGGTTGCTGATGGACAGAACAAAACAGAACATGGTAGTGTAGACAATTCCTAATGGACAGAACAGAACATGTTAGTTTAGAGTGTTCCTGATGGGCAGAACATGGTAGTTTAGAGAGGGCTCCTGATTGACAGAACAGAACAGAACATGGTAGTGTAGAGAGGGTTCCTGATGGACAGAACAGAACATGGTAGTGTAGAGAGGGTTCCTGATGGACAGAAAATAACATGGTAGTGTAGAGAGGGTTCCTGATGGACAGAACAGAACATGGTAGTGTAGAGAGGGTTCCTGATGAGCAAAACAGAACATTGTAGTGTAGAGAGGGTTCCTGATTGGCAGAATAGAACATGGTAGTGTAGAGAGGGTTCCTGATGGACAGAACAGAAGATGGTAGTGTAGAGAGGGTTCCTGATGGGCAGAACATGGTAGTGTAGAGAGGGTTCCTGATGGACAGAACATGGTAGTGTAGAGAGGGTTCCTGATGGACAGAACAGAACATGGCAGTGTAGAGAGGGTTCCTCATGGGCAGAACAGAACATGGTAGTGTAGAGAGGGTTTCTGATGGACAGAACAGAAGATGGTAGTGTAGAGAGGGTTCCTGATGGGCAGAACAGAACATGGTAGTGTATAGAGGGTTCCTGATGGACAGAACAGAACATGGTAGTGTAGAGAGGGTTCCTGGTGGACAGAACAGAACATGTTAGTGTATAGATGGTTACTGATGGACAGAACAGAACATGGTAGTGTAGAGAGGGTTACTGATGGTCAGAACAGAACATGGTAGTGTAGAGAGGGTTACTGATGGACAGAACATGGTAGTGTAGAGAGGGTTCCTGATGGGAAGAACAGAACATGGTAGTGTATAGAGGGTTCCTGATGGACAGAACAGAACATGGTAGTGTAGAGAGGGTTGCTGATGGACAGAACAAAACATGGTAGTTTAGATAGGGTTCCTCATGGGCAGAACATAACATGGTAGTGTAGAGACGGTTTCTGATGGACAGAACAGAAAATGGTAGTGTAGAGAGGGTTCCTGATGGTCAGAACATGGTACTGTAGGGAGAGGGTTTGTGATGGACAGAACAGAACATGGAGGTGTAGAGAGGGTTGCTGATGGACAGAACAGAAGATGGTAGTGTAGAGAGGGTTCCTGATGGGCAAAACAGAACATGGTAGTGTAGAGAGAGTTCCTGATGGGCAGAATAGAACATGGTAGTGTAGAGAGGGTTCCTGATGGACAGAACAGAAGATGGTAGTGTAGAGAGGGTTCCTGATGGGCAGAACATGGTAGTGTAGAGAGGGTTCCTGATGGACAGAACATGGTAGTGTAGAGAGGGTTCCTGATGGGCAGAACAGAACATGGCAGTGTAGAGAGGGTTCCTAATGGGCAGAACAGAACATGGTAGTGTAGAGAGGGTTGCTGATGGACAGAACAAAACATGGTAGTGTAGAGAGGGTTCCTCATGGTCAGAACAGAACATGGTAGTGTAGAGAGGGTTTCTGATGGACAGAACAGAAGATGGTAGTGTAGAGAGGGTTCCTGATGGGCAGAACATGGTAGTGTAGAGAGAATTGCTGATGGAGAGAACAGAACATGGTAGTGTAGAGAGGGCTCCTGATTGACAGAACAGAACAGAACATGGTAGTGTAGAGAGGGTTCCTGTTGGACAGAACAGAACATGGTAGTGTAGAGAGGGATCCTGATGGACATAACATGGTAGTGTAGAGAGGGTTCCTGATGGACAGAACATGGTAGTGTAGAGGGGGTTCCTGATTGACAGAACAGAACATGGTAGTGTAGAGAGGGTTCCTGATGGGCAGAACAGAACATGGTAGTGTAGAGAGGGTTACTGATGGACAGAACAGAACATGGTAGTTTAGATAGGTTTCCTGATAAACAGAACAAGGTAGTGTAGAGAGTTCCTGATGAACAGAACAGAACATGGTAGTGTAGAGAGTTTCTGATGGACAGAACAGAACATGGTAGTGTAGAGAGGGTTCCTGATGGCCAGAACATGGTAGTGTAGAGAGGGTTGCTGATGGACAGAACAGAAGATGGTAGTGTAGAGAGGGTTCCTGATGGGCAGAACATGGTAGTGTAGAGAGGATTGTCGATTGACAGAACAGAACAGAACATGGTAGTGTAGAGAGGGTTCCTGTTGGACAGAACAGAACATGGTAGTGTAGAGAGGGTTCCTGATGTACATAACATGGTAGTGTAGATAGGGTTCCTAATGGACAGAACATGGTAGTGTAGAGGGGGTTCCTGATTGACAGAACAGAACATGGTAGTGTAGAGAGGGTTCCTGAGGGGCAGAACAGAACATGGTAGTGTAGAGAGGGTTTACTGATGGACAGAACAGAACATGGTAGTTTAGAGAGGATTCCTGATAAACAGAACAAGGTAGTGTAGAGAGTTCCTGATGAACAGAACATAACATGGTAGTGTAGAGAGTTTATGATGGACAGAACAGAACATGGTAGTGTAGAGAGGGTTCCTGATGGCCAGAACATGGTAGTGTAGAGAGGGTTTCTGATGAACAGAACAGAACATGGTAGTTTAGAGGTTTCCTGATGGGCAGAACATGGTAGCGTAGAGAGGGTTGCTGATGGACAGAACAAAACAGAACATGGTAGTGTAGACAATTCCTAATGGACAGAACAGAACATGGTAGTTTAGAGTGTTCCTGATGGGCAGAACATGGTAGTTTAGAGAGGGCTCCTGATTGACAGAACAGAACAGAACATGGTAGTGTAGAGAGGGTTCCTGATGGAGAGAAAATAACATGGTAGTGTAGAGAGGGTTCCTGATGGACAGAACAGAACATGGTAGTGTAGAGAGGGTTCCTGATGAGCAAAACAGAACATTGTAGTGTAGAGAGGATTCCTGATGGGCAGAATAGAACATGGTAGTGTAGAGAGGGTTCCTGATCGACAGAACAGAAGATGGTAGTGTAGAGAGGGTTCCTGATGGTCAGAACATGGTAGTGTAGAGAGGGTTCCTGATGGACAGAACATGGTAGTGTAGAGAGGGTTCCTGATGGACAGAACAGAACATGGCAGTGTAGAGAGGGTTCCTCATGGGCAGAACAGAACATGGTAGTGTAGAGAGGGTTTCTGATGGACAGAACAGAAGATGGTAGTGTAGAGAGGGTTCCTGATGGGCAGAACATGGTAGTGTAGAGAGAGTTCCTGCTGGACAGAACAGAACATGTTAGTGTATAGATGGTTACTGATGGACAGAACAGAACATGGTAGTGTAGAGAGGGTTACTGATGGACAGAACAGAACATGGTAGTGTAGAGAGGGTTACTGATGGACAGAACATGGTAGTGTAGAGAGGGTTCCTGATGGGCAGAACAGAACATGGTAGTGTATAGAGGGTTCCTGATGGACAGAACAGAACATGGTAGTGTAGAGAGGGTTCCTGGTGGACAGAACAGAACATGGTAGTGTAGAGAGGGTTGCTGATGGACAGAACAAAACATGGTAGTGTAGAGAGGGTTCCTGATGGCCAGAACATGGTAGTGTAGAGAGGGTTTCTGATGAACAGAACAGAACATGGTAGTTTAGAGGTTTCCTGATGGGCAGAACATGGTAGCGTAGAGAGGGTTGCTGATGGACAGAACAAAACAGAACATGGTAGTGTAGACAATTCCTAATGGACAGAACAGAACATGTTAGTTTAGAGTGTTCCTGATGGGCAGAACATGGTAGTTTAGAGAGGGCTCCTGATTGACAGAACAGAACAGAACATGGTAGTGTAGAGAGGGTTCCTGATGGACAGAACAGAACATGGTAGTGTAGAGAGGGTTCCTGATGGACAGAAAATAACATGGTAGTGTAGAGAGGGTTCCTGATGGACAGAACAGAACATGGTAGTGTAGAGAGGGTTCCTGATGAGCAAAACAGAACATTGTAGTGTAGAGAGGGTTCCTGATTGGCAGAATAGAACATGGTAGTGTAGAGAGGGTTCCTGATGGACAGAACAGAAGATGGTAGTGTAGAGAGGGTTCCTGATGGGCAGAACATGGTAGTGTAGAGAGGGTTCCTGATGGACAGAACATGGTAGTGTAGAGAGGGTTCCTGATGGACAGAACAGAACATGGCAGTGTAGAGAGGGTTCCTCATGGGCAGAACAGAACATGGTAGTGTAGAGAGGGTTTCTGATGGACAGAACAGAAGATGGTAGTGTAGAGAGGGTTCCTGATGGGCAGAACAGAACATGGTAGTGTATAGAGGGTTCCTGATGGACAGAACAGAACATGGTAGTGTAGAGAGGGTTCCTGGTGGACAGAACAGAACATGTTAGTGTATAGATGGTTACTGATGGACAGAACAGAACATGGTAGTGTAGAGAGGGTTACTGATGGTCAGAACAGAACATGGTAGTGTAGAGAGGGTTACTGATGGACAGAACATGGTAGTGTAGAGAGGGTTCCTGATGGGAAGAACAGAACATGGTAGTGTATAGAGGGTTCCTGATGGACAGAACAGAACATGGTAGTGTAGAGAGGGTTGCTGATGGACAGAACAAAACATGGTAGTTTAGATAGGGTTCCTCATGGGCAGAACATAACATGGTAGTGTAGAGACGGTTTCTGATGGACAGAACAGAAAATGGTAGTGTAGAGAGGGTTCCTGATGGTCAGAACATGGTACTGTAGGGAGAGGGTTTGTGATGGACAGAACAGAACATGGAGGTGTAGAGAGGGTTGCTGATGGACAGAACAGAAGATGGTAGTGTAGAGAGGGTTCCTGATGGGCAAAACAGAACATGGTAGTGTAGAGAGAGTTCCTGATGGGCAGAATAGAACATGGTAGTGTAGAGAGGGTTCCTGATGGACAGAACAGAAGATGGTAGTGTAGAGAGGGTTCCTGATGGGCAGAACATGGTAGTGTAGAGAGGGTTCCTGATGGACAGAACATGGTAGTGTAGAGAGGGTTCCTGATGGGCAGAACAGAACATGGCAGTGTAGAGAGGGTTCCTAATGGGCAGAACAGAACATGGTAGTGTAGAGAGGGTTACTGATGGACAGAACATGGTAGTGTAGAGAGGGTTCCTGAAGGGCAGAACAGAAGATGGTAGTGTAGAGAGGGTTCCTGATGGGCAGAACATGGTAGTGTAGAGAGGGTTCCTGATGGACAGAACATGGTAGTGTAGAGAGGGTTCCTGATGGGCAGAACAGAACATGGCAGTGTAGAGAGGGTTCCTAATGGGCAGAACAGAACATGGTAGTGTAGAGAGGGTTACTGATGGACAGAACATGGTAGTGTAGAGAGGGTTCCTGAAGGGCAGAACAGAAGATGGTAGTGTAGAGAGGGTTCCTGATGGGCAGAACATGGTAGTGTAGAGAGGGTTCCTGATGGACAGAACATGGTAGTGTAGAGAGGGTTCCTGATGGGCAGAACAGAACATGGCAGTGTAGAGAGGGTTCCTAATGGGCAGAACAGAACATGGTAGTGTAGAGAGGGTTACTGATGGACAGAACATGGTAGTGTAGAGAGGGTTCCTGAAGGGCAGAACAGAACATGGTAGTGTATAGCGGGTTCCTGATGGACAGAACAGAACATGGTAGCGTAGAGAGGGTTCCTGATGGACAGAACAGAACATGGTAGTGTAGAGAGGGTTGCTGATGGACAGAACAAAACATGGTAGTTTAGATAGGGTTCCTCATGGGCAGAACAGAACATGGTAGTGTAGAGACGGTTTCTGATGGACAGAACAGAAGATGGTAGTGTAGAGAGGGTTCCTGATGGTCAGAACATGGTACTGTAGGGAGAGGGTTTGTGATGGACAGAACATAATATGGTAGTGTAGAGAGGGTTCCTGATGGCCAGAGCATGGTTGTGTAGAGAGGGTTTCTGATGGACAGAACAGAAGATGGTAGTGTAGAGAGGGTTTCTGATGGGCAGAACATGGTAGTCTAGAGAGGCTTCCTGATGGACAGAACATGGTAGTGTAGAGAGCGTTCCTGATGGACAGAACATGGTAGTGTAGAGGGGGTTCCTGATGGAAAGAAAAGAACATGGTAGTGTAGAGAGGGTTGCTGATGGACAGAACATAACATGGTAGTGTAGAGAGGGTTCCCCGTGGGCAGAACAGAACATGGTAGTGTAGAGAGGGTTTCAGATCAGTTCCCGATGGACAGAACAGAACAGAACATGGTAGTGTAGAGAGGGTTCCTGATGGACAGAACATGGTAGTGTAGAGAGGGTTCCTGATGGATATTACAGCACATGGTAGTGTAGAGAGGGTTCCTGATGGACAGAACAGAACATGGTAGTGTAGAGAGGGTTCCTGATGGGCAGAACAGAACATGGTAGTGTATAGAGGGTTCCTGATGGACAGAACAGAACATGGTAGTGTAGAGAGGGTTGCTGATGGACAGAACAAAACATGGTAGTTTAGATAGGGTTCCTCATGGGCAGAACATAACATGGTAGTGTAGAGACGGTTTCTGATGGACAGAACAGAAAATGGTAGTGTAGAGAGGGTTCCTGATGGTCAGAACATGGTACTGTAGGGAGAGGGTTTGTGATGGACAGAACAGAACATGGAGGTGTAGAGAGGGTTGCTGATGGACAGAACAGAAGATGGTAGTGTAGAGAGGGTTCCTGATGGGCAAAACAGAACATGGTAGTGTAGAGAGAGTTCCTGATGGGCAGAATAGAACATGGTAGTGTAGAGAGGGTTCCTGATGGACAGAACAGAAGATGGTAGTGTAGAGAGGGTTCCTGATGGGCAGAACATGGTAGTGTAGAGAGGGTTCCTGATGGACAGAACATGGTAGTGTAGAGAGGGTTCCTGATGGGCAGAACAGAACATGGCAGTGTAGAGAGGGTTCCTAATGGGCAGAACAGAACATGGTAGTGTAGAGAGGGTTACTGATGGACAGAACATGGTAGTGTAGAGAGGGTTCCTGAAGGGCAGAACAGAAGATGGTAGTGTAGAGAGGGTTCCTGATGGGCAGAACATGGTAGTGTAGAGAGGGTTCCTGATGGACAGAACATGGTAGTGTAGAGAGGGTTCCTGATGGGCAGAACAGAACATGGCAGTGTAGAGAGGGTTCCTAATGGGCAGAACAGAACATGGTAGTGTAGAGAGGGTTACTGATGGACAGAACATGGTAGTGTAGAGAGGGTTCCTGAAGGGCAGAACAGAAGATGGTAGTGTAGAGAGGGTTCCTGATGGGCAGAACATGGTAGTGTAGAGAGGGTTCCTGATGGACAGAACATGGTAGTGTAGAGAGGGTTCCTGATGGGCAGAACAGAACATGGCAGTGTAGAGAGGGTTCCTAATGGGCAGAACAGAACATGGTAGTGTAGAGAGGGTTACTGATGGACAGAACATGGTAGTGTAGAGAGGGTTCCTGAAGGGCAGAACAGAACATGGTAGTGTATAGCGGGTTCCTGATGGACAGAACAGAACATGGTAGCGTAGAGAGGGTTCCTGATGGACAGAACAGAACATGGTAGTGTAGAGAGGGTTGCTGATGGACAGAACAAAACATGGTAGTTTAGATAGGGTTCCTCATGGGCAGAACAGAACATGGTAGTGTAGAGACGGTTTCTGATGGACAGAACAGAAGATGGTAGTGTAGAGAGGGTTCCTGATGGTCAGAACATGGTACTGTAGGGAGAGGGTTTGTGATGGACAGAACATAATATGGTAGTGTAGAGAGGGTTCCTGATGGCCAGAGCATGGTTGTGTAGAGAGGGTTTCTGATGGACAGAACAGAACATGGTAGTGTAGAGAGCGTTCCTGATGGACAGAACATGGTAGTGTAGAGGGGGTTCCTGATGGAAAGAAAAGAACATGGTAGTGTAGAGAGGGTTGCTGATGGACAGAACATAACATGGTAGTGTAGAGAGGGTTCCCCGTGGGCAGAACAGAACATGGTAGTGTAGAGAGGGTTTCAGATCAGTTCCCGATGGACAGAACAGAACAGAACATGGTAGTGTAGAGAGGGTTCCTGATGGACAGAACATGGTAGTGTAGAGAGGGTTCCTGATGGATAGTACAGCACATGGTAGTGTAGAGAGGGTTCCTGATGGACAGAACAGAACATGGTAGTGTAGAGAGGGTTCCTGATGGGCAGAACAGAACATGGTAGTGTATAGAGGGTTCCTGATGGACAGAACAGAACATGGTAGTGTAGAGAGGGTTGCTGATGGACAGAACAAAACATGGTAGTTTAGATAGGGTTCCTCATGGGCAGAACATAACATGGTAGTGTAGAGACGGTTTCTGATGGACAGAACAGAAAATGGTAGTGTAGAGAGGGTTCCTGATGGTCAGAACATGGTACTGTAGGGAGAGGGTTTGTGATGGACAGAACAGAAAATGGAGGTGTAGAGAGGGTTGCTGATGGACAGAACAGAAGATGGTAGTGTAGAGAGGGTTCCTGATGGGCAAAACAGAACATGGTAGTGTAGAGAGAGTTCCTGATGGGCAGAATAGAACATGGTAGTGTAGAGAGGGTTCCTGATGGACAGAACAGAAGATGGTAGTGTAGAGAGGGTTCCTTATGGGCAGAACATGGTAGTGTAGAGAGGGTTCCTGATGGACAGAACATGGTAGTGTAGAGAGGGTTCCTGATGGGCAGAACAGAACATGGCAGTGTAGAGAGGGTTCCTAATGGGCAGAACAGAACATGGTAGTGTAGAGAGGGTTACTGATGGACAGAACATGGTAGTGTAGAGAGGGTTCCTGATGGGCAGAACAGAACATGGTAGTGTAGATGGGGTTCCTGATGGGCAAAACAGAACATGGTAGTTTAGAGAGGGTTCCTGATGGACAGAACAGAACAGAACATGGTAGTGTAGAGAGGGTTCCTGATGGACAGAACAGAATATGGTAGTGTAGAGAGGGTTCCTGATGGACAGAACAGAATATGGTAGTGTAGAGAGTGTTCCTGATGGGCAGAACATGGTAGTGTATAGAGGGTTCCTGGTGGACAGAACAGATCATTGTAGTGTAGAGAGGGTTCCTGATGGACAGAACAGAACACTGTAGTGTAGAGAGGGTTCCTGAAGGGCAGAACAGATCATGGTAGTGTATAGAGGGTTCCTGGTGGACAGAACAGATCATTGTAGTGTAGAGAGGGTTCCTGATGGGCAGAACAGAACATGGTAGTGTAGAGAGAGTTCCTGATGGGCAGAATAGAACATGGTAGTGTAGAGAGGGTTCCTGATGGACAGAACAGAAGATGGTAGTGTAGAGAGGGTTCCTGATGGGCAGAACATGGTAGTGTAGAGAGGGTTCCTGATGGACAGAACATGGTAGTGTAGAGAGGGTTCCTGATGGGCAGAACAGAACATGGCAGTGTAGAGAGGGTTCCTAATGGGCAGAACAGAACATGGTAGTGTAGAGAGGGTTACTGATGGACAGAACATGGTAGTGTAGAGAGGGTTCCTGAAGGGCAGAACAGAACATGGTAGTGTATAGAGGGTTCCTGATGGACAGAACAGAACATGGTAGTGTAGAGAGGGTTCCTGATGGGCAGAACAGAACATGGTAGTGTATAGAGGGTTCCTGATGGACAGAACAGAACATGGTAGTGTAGAGAGGGTTGCTGATGGACAGAACAAAACATGGTAGTTTAGATAGGGTTCCTCATGGGCAGAACATAACATGGTAGTGTAGAGACGGTTTCTGATGGACAGAACAGAAAATGGTAGTGTAGAGAGGGTTCCTGATGGTCAGAACATGGTACTGTAGGGAGAGGGTTTGTGATGGACAGAACAGAAAATGGAGGTGTAGAGAGGGTTGCTGATGGACAGAACAGAAGATGGTAGTGTAGAGAGGGTTCCTGATGGGCAAAACAGAACATGGTAGTGTAGAGAGAGTTCCTGATGGGCAGAATAGAACATGGTAGTGTAGAGAGGGTTCCTGATGGACAGAACAGAAGATGGTAGTGTAGAGAGGGTTCCTGATGGGCAGAACATGGTAGTGTAGAGAGGGTTCCTGATGGACAGAACATGGTAGTGTAGAGAGGGTTCCTGATGGGCAGAACAGAACATGGCAGTGTAGAGAGGGTTCCTAATGGGCAGAACAGAACATGGTAGTGTAGAGAGGGTTACTGATGGACAGAACATGGTAGTGTAGAGAGGGTTCCTGAAGGGCAGAACAGAACATGGTAGTGTATAGAGGGTTCCTGATGGACAGAACAGAACATGGTAGCGTAGAGAGGGTTCCTGATGGACAGAACAGAACATGGTAGTGTAGAGAGGGTTGCTGATGGACAGTACAAAACATGGTAGTTTAGATAGGGTTCCTCATGGGCAGAACAGAACATGGTAGTGTAGAGACGGTTTCTGATGGACAGAACAGAAGATGGTAGTGTAGAGAGGGTTCCTGATGGTCAGAACATGGTACTGTAGGGAGAGGGTTTGTGATGGACAGAACATAATATGGTAGTGTAGAGAGGGTTCCTGATGGCCAGAGCATGGTAGTGTAGAGAGGGTTTCTGATGGACAGAACAGAAGATGGTAGTGTAGAGAGGGTTTCTGATGGGCAGAACATGGTAGTGTAGAGAGGCTTCCTGATGGACATAACATGGTAGTGTAATGAGCGTTCCTGATGGACAGAACATGGTAGTGTAGAGGGGGTTCCTGATGGAAAGAAAAGAACATGGTAGTGTAGAGAGGGTTGCTGATGGACAGAACATAACATGGTAGTGTAGAGAGGGTTCCTCGTGGGCAGAACAGAACATGGTAGTGTAGAGAGGGTTTCAGATCAGTTCCCGATGGACAGAACAGAACAGAACATGGTAGTGTAGAGAGGGTTCCTGATGGACAGAACATGGTAGTGTAGAGAGGGTTCCTGATGGATAGTACAGCACATGGTAGTGTAGAGAGGGTTCCTGATGGACAGAGAACATGGTAGTGTAGAGAGGGTTCCTGATGGACAGAACAGAACATGTTAGTTTAGAGAAGGTTCCAGATTGACAGAACAGAACATGGTAGTTTTAGAGAGGGTTCCTGATGGGCAGAACTGAACATGGTAATGTAGAGAGGGTTCCTGATGAACAGAACCGAACATGTTAGTTTAGAGAGGGTTCCAGATTTACAGAACAGAACAGAACATGGAAGTGTAGACAGTTAGTGTAGAGAGGGTTCCTGATGGATAGTACAGCACATGGTAGTGTAGAGAGGGTTCCTGATGGACAGAACAGAACATGGTAGTGTAGAGAGGGTTCCTGATGGACAGAACAGAACATGTTAGTTTAGAGAAGGTTCCAGATTGACAGAACAGAACATGGTAGTGTAGAGAGTTCCTGATGGACAGAACAGAACATGGTAGTGTAGAGTGTTCCTGATGGGCAGAACATGGTAGCGTAGAGAGGGTTCCTGATGGACAGAACAGATCACGGTAGTGTAGAGAGGGTTTCTGATGGGTAGAACAGAACATGGTAGGGTAGAGAGGTTTCTTGATGGACAGAACAGAACATGGTACTGTAGAGAGGGTTCCTGATGGACAGAACAGAACATGGTCGTTTAGAGAGGGTTCCTGATGGACAGAACAGAACATAACATCGTAGTGTAGAGAGTTCCTGATGGGCAGAACAGAGCATGGTAGTGTAGAGAGGGTTCCTGATGGACAAAACAGAATATAGTAGTGTAGAGAAGGTTCCTGATGTGCATAACATGGTAGTGTAGAGAGGGTTCCTGATGGACAGAACATGGTAGTGTAGAGAGGGTTCCTGATTGACAGAACAGAACATGGTAGTGTAGAGAGGGTTCCTGATTACAGAACAGAGCAGAACATGGTAGTGTAGAGAGGGTTCCTGATGGGCAGAACAGAACATGGTAGTGTAGATGGGGTTCCTGATGGGCAAAACAGAACATGGTAGTTTAGAGAGGGTTCCTGATGGACAGAACAGAACAGAACATGGTAGTGTAGAGAGGGTTCCTGATGGACAGAACAGAATATGGTAGTGTAGAGAGGGTTCCTGATGGACAGAACAGAATATGGTAGTGTAGAGAGTGTTCCTGATGGGCAGAACATGGTAGTGTATAGAGGGTTCCTGGTGGACAGAACAGATCATTGTAGTGTAGAGAGGGTTCCTGATGGACAGAACAGAACACTGTAGTGTAGAGAGGGTTCCTGAAGGGCAGAACAGATCATGGTAGTGTATAGAGGGTTCCTGGTGGACAGAACAGATCATTGTAGTGTAGAGAGGGTTCCTGATGGGCAGAACAGAACATGGTAGTATAGAGAGGGTTCCTGATGGACAGAACAGAACATGGTAGTGTAGAGAGTTCCTGATGGACAGAACAGAACATGGTAGTGTAGAGTGTTCCTGATGGGCAGAACATGGTAGCGTAGAGAGGGTTCCTGATGGACAGAACAGATCACGGTAGTGTAGAGAGGGTTTCTGATGGGTAGAACAGAACATGGTAGTGTAGAGAGGTTTCTTGATGGACAGAACAGAACATGGTACTGTAGAGAGGGTTCCTGATGGACAGAACAGAACATGGTCGTTTAGAGAGGGTTCCTGATGGACAGAACAGAACATAACATCGTAGTGTAGAGAGTTCCTGATGGGCAGAACAGAGCATGGTAGTGTAGAGAGGGTTCCTGATGGACAAAACAGAATATAGTAGTGTAGAGAAGGTTCCTGATGTGCATAACATGGTAGTGTAGAGAGGGTTCCTGATGGACAGAACATGGTAGTGTAGAGAGGGTTCCTGATTGACAGAACAGAACATGGTAGTGTAGAGAGGGTTCCTGATTACAGAACAGAGCAGAACATGGTAGTGTAGAGAGGGTTCCTGATGGGCAGAACAGAACATGGTAGTGTAGATGGGGTTCCTGATGGGCAAAACAGAACATGGTAGTTTAGAGAGGGTTCCTGATGGACAGAACAGAACAGAACATGGTAGTGTAGAGAGGGTTCCTGATGGACAGAACAGAATATGGTAGTGTAGAGAGGGTTCCTGATGGACAGAACAGAATATGGTAGTGTAGAGAGTGTTCCTGATGGGCAGAACATGGTAGTGTATAGAGGGTTCCTGGTGGACAGAACAGATCATTGTAGTGTAGAGAGGGTTCCTGATGGACAGAACAGAACACTGTAGTGTAGAGAGGGTTCCTGAAGGGCAGAACAGAACATGGTAGTGTAGAGAGGTTTCCTGATGGTTAGAACAGAACATGGTAGTGTAGAGAGGGTTCCTGAAGGGCAGAACAGAACATGGTAGTGTAGAGAGGTCTCCTGATGGGCAGAACAGAACATGGTAGTATAGAGAGGGTTCCTGATGGACAGAACAGAAGATGGTAGTGTAGAGTGGGTTCCTGATGGACAGAACATGTTAGTGTAGAGAGGGTTCCTGATGGACAGAACATGGTAGTGTAGAGAGGGTTCCTGATGGACAGAATAGATCATGGTAGTGTAGAGAGGGGTCCTGATGGGCAGAACATGGTAGTGTAGAGTGTTCCTGCAGGGGAGATATAATATATGGAGACTATCACCTCTCTTCTGGACACATATCTATAGCAAATCAAATAAATCATAGAAATGTAGACTTTAAAAACGTTTATACCATTAATACACATTTTCATAGTTTATAGTAAGCCGAACCAATTCCATCGCACTCTGTCCCAAGTTCAATTCATGTTTAATTAATGTCATAAAAACCAAAATAGATTTTACAGACAATTTTTACATTTAATTTTAATAAAATACATTCCTATTAAAGTTTTAAATTAACATTTAAGTTACACAATGCACATAACATATTTTACAGAACAATAACTACAAACAAGATTAAGCAAATCTCTGCATCTCTGCAATAAATATCAATGTTGCTACATTTAATAGATGTTACTGGCAAACACCAAAACTAAGGAACAATTAATATCTATATTAATACATTTATGGAAAATAGAAAGCAATTGAGATTTTTTTAAGCCATATGTAAACTCGTATAGTTTTATCTTTGCTGAAACATACACATATTGAACAATTCACATGGATTAGAACTAAAACATTAACATAGATTAAATTAGATTCAGTTCGCTCATTATAATACAGTTCTTGTCATTTGTATATTATTAGAGTTTAATTTACAGTTTTAAGACATCAGAAACATAACTCTTTCTTTCCAACTCAATCAACATGTCTTTGACTCCAGTGATTGACATGCATTACATGAGGTGAGAGGCTGTAGCAGCCTCTGGATATGTATGAGCTAACATGACACGAGACATTTCAAATATTTGGAACCTGAGAATCCTAATGATCTGTCCCAAATGTTTGTCCCCATGTGACGTTTCATTGATAACGACCTAATACGGTGCAGAGCAAACCATTTGGCTGCTGGTGAGCAAGAAGACCCACAGCTCTGCTAAAACGATTGACAACTGTGTGCAGTTTTCAAGGGATTGTTAAAAAAAAAAATTAAGAATTTTATTTAACTAGGCAAGTCAGTTAAGAACGCCTTCTATTTACAGTGACGGCCTAGGAACAGTGGGTTAACTGCCTTGTTCAGGAGCAGAACGACAGATTTTTACCTTGTCAGCTCGGGGATTCAACATGCAACCTTTTGGTTACTGGCCCAACGCTCTAAACCACTAGGCTACCTGCCTCCCCAACACTCTAACCACTAGGCTACCTGCCTCCCCAACACTCTAACCACTAGGCTACCTGCCTCCCCAACAATCTAACTACTAGGCTACCTGCCGCCCCTACACTCTAACCACTAGACTACCTGCCTCCCCTACACTCTAACCACAAGGCTACCTGCCTCCCCAACGCTCTAACCACTAGGCTACCACTTCCTCCCCAACGATCTAACCACTAGGCTACCTGCCGCCCCTACACTCTAACCACTAGGCTATCTGCCTCCCCAACACTCTAACCACTAGGCTATCTGTCTCCCCTACACTCGAACCACTAGGCTACCTACCTCCCAAACACTCTAACCATTAGGCTACCTGCCTCCCCAACGTTCTAACCACTAGGCTACCTGCCGCCCCATTGCTCTAACCACGAGGTTACCTGCCGCTCTAACCACTAGGCTACCTGCCACTCTAACCACGAGGTTACCTGCCGCTCTAACCATTAGGTTACCTGCCGCTCTAACCATTAGGTTACCTGCCGCTCTAACCACTAGGCTACCTGCCGCTCTGACCACTAGGCTACCTGCCGCTCTAACCACTAGGCTACCTGCCGCTCTAACCACTAGGTTACCTGCCGCTCTAACCACTAGGCTACCTGCCGCTCTAACCACTAGGCTACCTGCCGCCCCTACACTCTAACCACTAGACTACCTGCCTCCCCTACACTCTAACCACAAGGCTACCTGCCTCCCCAACGCTCTAACCACTAGGCTACCACTTCCTCCCCAACGATCTAACCACTAGGCTACCTGCCGCCCCTACACTCTAACCACTAGGCTATCTGCCTCCCCAACACTCTAACCACTAGGCTATCTGTCTCCCCTACACTCGAACCACAAGGCTACCTGCCTCCCCAACGCTCTAACACCTAGGCTACCTGCCGCCCCTACACTCTAACCACTAGGCTATCTGCCTCCCCAACGCTCTAACCACTAGGCTACCTGCCTCCCCTACACTCTAACCACAAGGCTACCTGCCTCCCCAATGCTCTAACCACTAGGCTACCTGCCTCCCCAACGCTCTAACCACTAGGCTACCTGCCGCATCAACGCTCTAACCACTAGGCTACCTGCCTCCCCAACGCTCTAACCACTAGGCTACCTGCCGCATCAACGCTCTAACCACTAGGCTACCTGCCTCCCTTACACTCTAACCACTAGGCTACCTACCTCCCAAACACTCTAACCATTAGGCTACCTGCCTCCCCAACGTTCTAACCACTAGGCTACCTGCCGCCCCATTGCTCTAACCACGAGGTTACCTGCCGCTCTAACCACTAGGCTACCTGCCACTCTAACCACGAGGTTACCTGCCGCTCTAACCATTAGGTTACCTGTCGCTCTAACCATTAGGTTACCTGCCGCTCTAACCACTAGGCTACCTGCCGCTCTGACCACTAGGCTACCTGCCGCTCTAACCACTAGGCTACCTGCCGCTCTAACCACTAGGTTACCTGCCGCTCTAACCACTAGGCTACCTGCCGCTCTAACCACTAGGCTACCTGTCGCTCTAACCACTAGGCTACCTGTCGCTCTAACCACTAGGCTACCAGTCGCTCTGACCACTAGGCTACCTGCCGCTCTAACCACTAGGCTACCTGCCGCTCTGACCACTAGGTTACCTGCCGCTCTGACCAGTAGGCTACCTGCCGCTCTGACCAGTAGGCTACCTGCCGCTCTAACCACTAGGTTAACTGCCGCTCTAACCACTAGGTTACCTGCCGCTCTAACCACTAGGCTACCTGCCGCTCTAACCACTAGTCTACCTGCCTCACCAATGCTCTTACCACTAGGTTACCTGCCTCCCCAATGCTCTTACCACTACACTACCTGCCGCCCCATCGCTCTAACCACGAGGTTACCTGCCGCTCTAACCCCTAGGTTACCTGCCGCTCTAACCACTAGGCTACCTGCCGCTCTAACCACTAGGTTACCTGCCGCTCTGACCAGTAGGCTACCTGCCGCTCTGACCAGTAGGCTACCTGCCGCTCTAACCACTAGGTTAACTGCCGCTCTAACCACTAGGTTACCTGCCGCTCTAACCACTAGGCTACCTGCCGCTCTAACCACTAGTCTACCTGCCTCACCAATGCTCTTACCACTAGGTTACCTGCCTACCCAATGCTCTTACCACTAGGCTACCTGCCGCCCCAACGCTCTAACCACTAGAATACCTGCCGCTCTAACCCCTAGGTTACCTGCCGCACCAACACTCTAGGTTACCTGCCTCCACAACGCTCTAACCACTAGGTTACCTGCCTCCCCAACGCTCTAACCACTAGGCTACCTACCACCCCAACACTGAAACCACTAGGCTATCTGCCACACCAATGATCTAACCACTAGGTTACCTGCCTTCCCAATGCTCGAACCACTAGATTACCTGCCACCCTAACGCTCTAACCACTAGGCTACCTGCCACCCCAACGCTCTAACCATTAGGCTACCTGCCTCCCCAACGCTCTAACCACTAGGCTACCTACCACCCCAACACTCTAACCACTAGGCTATCTGCCACCCCAACGATCTAACCACTAGGTTACCTGCCTCCCCAATGCTCTAACCACTAGGTTACCTGCCACCCCAACGCTCTAACCATTATGCTACCTGCCTCCCCAACGCTCTAACCACTAGGCTACCTGCCTCCCCAACACTCTAACCACTAGGCTATCTGCCGCCCCAATGATCTAACCACTAGGTTACCTGCCTCCCCAACGCTCTAGGTTACCTGCCTCCACAACGCTCTAACCACTAGGCTACCTACCACCCCAACACTCTAACCACTAGGCTATCTGCCACCCCAACGATCTAACCACTAGGTTACCTGCCTCCCCAATGCTCTAACCACTAGGTTACCTGCCACCCCAACGCTCTAACCATTATGCTACCTGCCTCCCCAACGCTCTAACCACTAGGCTACCTGCCTCCCCAACACTCTAACCACTAGGCTATCTGCCGCCCCAATGATCTAACCACTAGGTTACCTGCCTCCCCAACGCTCTAGGTTACCTGCCTCCCCAACACTCTAACCACTAGGTCACCTGCCACACCAATGCTCTAACCACTAGGTTACCTGCCTCCCCAATGCTCTAACCACTAGGCTACCTGCCGCTCTAACCACTAGGTTACCTGCCGCCCCAACGCTCTAGGTTACCTGCCTCCCCAACGCGCTAGGTTACCTGCCTCCCCAACGCTCTAACCACTAGGTCACCTGCCACCCCAATGCTCTAACCACTAGGCTACCTGCCTCCCCAACGCTCTAACCACTAGGCTGCCTGCCGCCCCAACGCTCTAACCACTAGGCTACCTGCCTCCCCAACGTTCTAACCACTAGGCTACCTGCTGCCCCATCACTCTAACCACTAGATTACCTGCCGCTCTAACCACTAGGCTACCTGCCACTCTAACTACTAGGTTAACTGCCTCCCCAACGCTCTAACCATTAGGCTACCTTTCTCCCCAACGCTCTAACCACTAGGCTACCTGCCTCCCCAACACTCTAACCACTAGGCTACCTGCCTCCCCAACACTCTAACCACTAGGCTACCTGCCTCCCCAACACTCTAACCACTAGGCTACCTGCCTCCCCAACGATCTAACTACTAGGCTACCTGCCGCCCCTACACTCTAACCACTAGACTACCTGCCTCCCCTACACTCTAACCACAAGGCTACCTGCCTCCCCAACGCTCTAACCACTAGGCTACCACTTCCTCCCCAACGATCTAACCACTAGGCTACCTGCCTCCCCTACACTCTAACCACTAGGCTACCTGCCTCCCCAACACTCTAACCACTAGGCTATCTGTCTCCCCTACACTCGAACCACAAGGCTACCTGCCTCCCCAACGCTCTAACCACTAGGCTACCTGCCTCCCCAACACTCTAACCACTAGGCTACCTGCCTCCCCAACGATCTAACCACTAGGCTACCTGCCGCCCCTACACTCTAACCACTAGGCTATCTGCCTCCCCAACGCTCTAACCACTAGGCTACCTGCCTCCCCTACACTTTAACCACAAGGCTACCTGCCTCCCCAACGCTCTAACCACTAGGCTACCTGCCTCCCCAACGCTCTAACCACTAGGCTACCTGCCGCATCAACGCTCTAACCACTAGGCTACCTGCCTCCCTTACACTCTAACCACTAGGCTACCTACCTCCCAAACACTCTAACCATTAGGCTACCTGCCTCCCCAACGTTCTAACCACTAGGCTACCTGCCGCCCCATCGCTCTAACCACGAGGTTACCTGCCGCTCTAACCACTAGGCTACCTGCCGCTCTAACCACGAGGTTACCTGCCGCTCTAACCATTAGGTTACCTGCCGCTCTAACCATTAGGTTACCTGCCGCTCTAACCACTAGGCTACCTGCCGCTCTGACCACTAGGCTACCTGCCGCTCTAACCCCTAGGCTACCTGCCGCTCTAACCACTAGGTTACCTGCCGCTCTAACCACTAGGCTACCTGCCGCTCTAACCACTAGGCTACCTGCCGCTCTAACCACTAGGTTACCTGCCGCTCTAACCACTAGGCTACCTGCCGCTCTAACCACTAGGCTACCTGCCGCTCTAACCACTAGGCTACCTGCCGCTCTGACCACTAGGTTACCTGCCGCTCTGACCAGTAGGCTACCTGCCGCTCTAACCACTAGGTTAACTGCCGCTCTAACCACTAGGCTACCTGCCGCTCTAACCACTAGTCTACCTGCCTCACCAATGCTCTTACCACTAGGTTACCTGCCTCCCCAATGCTCTTACCACTACACTACCTGCCGCCCCATCGCTCTAACCACGAGGTTACCTGCCGCTCTAACCCCTAGGTTACCTGCCGCTCTAACCACTAGGCTACCTGCCGCTCTAACCACTAGTCTACCTGCCTCACCAATGCTCTTACCACTAGGTTACCTGCCTCCCCAATGCTCTTACCACTACACTACCTGCCGCCCCATCGCTCTAACCACGAGGTTACCTGCCGCTCTAACTCCTAGGTTACCTGCCGCTCTAACCACTAGGCTACCTGCCGCTCTAACCACTAGGCTACCTGCCTACCCAATGCTCTTACCACTAGGCTACCTGCCGCCCCAACGCTCTAACCACTAGAATACCTGCCGCTCTAACCACTAGGTTACCTGCCGCACCAACACTCTAGGTTACCTGCCTCCACAACGCTCTAACCACTAGGTTACCTGCCTCCCCAACGCTCTAACCACTAGGCTACCTACCACCCCAACACTGTAACCACTAGGCTATCTGCCACCCCAACGATCTAACCACTAGGTTACCTGCCTTCCCAACGCTCAAACCACTAGATTACCTGCCACCCCAACGCTCTAACCATTAGGCTACCTGCCTCCCCAACGCTCTAACCACTAGGCTACCTACCACCCCAACACTGTAACCACTAGGCTATCTGCCACCCCAACGATCTAACCACTAGGTTACCTGCCTCCCCAACGCTCTAACCACTAGGTTACCTGCCAACCCAACGCTCTAACCATTATGCTACCTGCCTCCCCAACGCTCTAACCACTAGGCTACCTGCCTCCCCAACACTCTAACCACTAGGCTATCTGCCGCCCCAATGATCTAACCACTAGGTTACCTGCCTCCCCAACGCTCTAGGTTACCTGCCTCCATAACGCTCTAACCACTAGGTCACCTGCCACCCCAATGCTCTAACCACTAGGTTACCTGCCTCCCCAATGCTCTAACCACTAGGCTACCTGCCGCTCTAACCACTAGGTTACCTGCCGCCCCAACGCTCTAGGTTACCTGCCTCCCCAACGCTCTAGGTTACCTGCCTCCCCAACGCTCTAACCACTAGGTCACCTGCCACCCCAATGCTCTAACCACTAGGCTACCTGCCTCCCCAACGCTCTAACCACTAGGCTGCCTGCCGCCCCAACGCTCTAACCACTAGGCTACCTGCCTCCCCAAAGTTCTAACCACTAGGCTAGCTGCTGCCCCATCACTCTAACCACTAGATTACCTGCCGCTCTAACCACTAGGCTACCTGCTCCTCTAACTACTAGGTTAACTGCCTCCCCAACGCTCTAACCATTAGGCTACCTTTCTCCCCAACGCTCTAACCACTAGGCTACCTGCCTCCCCAACACTCTGACCACTAGGCTACCTGCCACCCCAACGATCTAACCACTAGGTTACCTGCCTCCCCAACGCTCTAACCACTAGGTCACCTGCCACCCCAATGCTCTAACCACTAGGCTACCTGCCTCCCCAACGCTCTAACCACTAGGCTGCCTGCCGCCCCAACGCTCTAACCACTAGGCTACCTGCCTCTGCAACGCTCTAACCACTAGGCTACCTGCCGCCCCAACACTCTAACCACTAGATTACCTGCCGCTCTAACCACTAGGCTACCTGCCGCTCTAACTACTAGGTTAACTGCCTCCCCAACGCTCTAACCATTAGGCTACCTTTCTCCCCAACGCTCTAACCACTAGGCTACCTGCCTCCCCAACACTCTGACCACTAGGCTACCTGCCACCCCAACGATCTAACCACTAGGTTACCTGCCTCCCCAACGCTCTAACCACTCGGCTATCTGCCACCCCAACGATCTAACCACTAGGTTACCTGCCTCCCCAACGCTCTAACCACTTGGCTATCTGCAACCCCAACGATCTAACCACTAGGTTACCTGCCTCCACAACGCTCTAACCACTAGGCTACCTGCATACCCAATGCTCTTACCACTAGGCTACCTGCCGCCCCTACGCTCTAACCACTAGGTTACCTGCCTCCCCAACGCTCTAACCACTCGGCTATCTGCCACCCCAACGATCTAACCACTAGGTTACCTGCCTCCCCAACGCTCTAACCACTTGGCTATCTGCAACCCCAACGATCTAACCACTAGGTTACCTGCCTCCACAACGCTCTAACCACTAGGCTACCTGCATACCCAATGCTCTTACCACTAGGCTACCTGCCGCCCCTACGCTCTAACCACTAGGCTACCTGCCGCCCCTACGCTCTAACCACTAGGCTACCTGCCTCCGCAACGCTCTAACCACTAGGCTACCTGCCTCCCCAACACTCTAACCACTAGGCTACCTGCCTCCCCAACGCTCTAACCACTAGGCTACCTGCCTCCACATTGCTCTAACCACTAGATTACCTGCCGCTCTAACCACTAGGCTACCTGCCGCTCTAACTACTAGGTTAACTGCCTCCCCAACGCTCTAACCATTAGGCTACCTTTCTCCCCAATGCTCTGACCACTAGGCTACCTGCCTCCCCAACACTCTGCCCACTAAGCTACCTGCCACCCCAACGATCTAACCACTAGGTTACCTGCCTCCCCAACGCTCTAACCACTAGGTTACCTGCCACCCCAATGCTCTAACCACTAGGCTACCTGCCTCCCCAACGCTCTAACCACTTGGCTGCCTGCCGCCCCAACGCTCTAACCACTAGGCTACCTGCCTCTGCAACGCTCTAACCACTAGGCTAACTGCCTCCCCAACACTCTAACCACTAGGCTACCTGCCTCCCCAACGCTCTAACCACTAGGCTACCTGCCTCAACATTGCTCTAACCACTAGGCTACCTGACTCTCCAACACTCTAACCACTAGGCTACCTGCCTCCCCAACGTTCTAACCACTAGGCTACCTGCCGCCCCATCACTCTAACCACTAGATTACCTGCCGCTCTAACCACTAGGCTACCTGCCGCTCTAACTACTAGGTTAACTGCCTCCCCAACGCTCTAACCATTAGGCTACCTTTCTCCCCAATGCTCTGACCACTAGGCTACCTGCCACCCTAACGATCTAACCACTAGGTTACCTGCCTCCCCAACGCTCTAACCACTAGGTTACCTGCCACCCCAACGCTCTAACCACTAGGCTACCTGCCTCCCCAACGCTCTAACCACTAGGCTGCCTGCCGCCCCAACGCTCTAACCACTAGGCTACCTGCCTCTGCAACGCTCTAACCACTAGGCTAACTGCCTCCCCAACACTCTAACCACTAGGCTACCTGCCTCCCCAACGCTCTAACCACTAGGCTACCTGCCTCAACATTGCTCTAACCACTAGGCTACCTGACTCTCCAACACTCTAACCACTAGGCTACCTGCCTCCCCAACGTTCTAACCACTAGGCTACCTGCCGCCCCATCACTCTAACCACTAGATTACCTGCCGCTCTAACCAGTAGGCTACCTGCCGCTCTAACTACTAGGTTAACTGCTTCCCCAACGCTCTAACCATTAGGCTACCTTTCTCCCCAACGCTCTAACCACTAGGCTACCTGCCTCCCTAACACTGACCACTAGGTTACCTGCCTCCCCAACGCTCTAACCACTCGGCTATCTGCCACCCCAACGATCTAACCACTAGGTTACCTGCCTCCACAACGCTCTGACCACTAGGCTACCTGCCTACCCAATGCTCTTACCACTAGGCTACCTGCCACCCCAACGATCTAACCACTATGTTACCTGCCTCCGCAACGCTCTAACCACTCGGCTATCTGCCACCCCAACGATCTAACCACTAGGCTACCTGCCGCCTCTACACTCTAACCACTAGGCTACCTGCCCCCCCCTACGCTCTAACCACTAAGCTACCTGCCGCCTCTACCCTCTAACCACTAGGCTACCTGCCGCCTCTACCCTCTAACCACTAGGCTACCTGCCGCCTCTACACTCTAACCACTAGGCTACCTGCCGCCCCAACGCTCTAACCACTAGGCTAACTGCCGCCCCAACGCATAGTCAGAACTACCCGTCTGATTATTCCACATTTAGCTCTATAAGAGTTATACAGTAAGTTCATCATCAGTAATCAGTTGATAGTTTCAGATACCAGATTTCAGGTAGCCTATCCATTTGGCATGTAGCTGACTAAGCAAAGACGTTTAATTTAGTTGGCTTCATCAGAGATTAGGCTTTTGGAAAGACCTTGACATCAGCAAGTCCTTGTCCTGGTAAAGTTGTCAGTCGGACTTCTGTCATCACCACTATAGATGGCAAGCAAATCAAGTTCAAGTTTATCCCCAGAAAGTTAGCTTGTTAACCAGCCATTTTGACCCGATCTGTTATTAGCTGGCTAGCCAATTTGACGTGATCCATCAGCAGCAATCGTGACTAAACACTTAAAAAACAATGTTGAAAAGTGGATAATGTTAGCTAACTTTGCTAGGTAGGCCTACGTTGGTCTGAGAAAGAAGTACATTAGGTCTATTTACCTCTGTTTAGCCTGTAACAAGTTTATACCGGTAGCTTGTAAATATTATTAGCTAACAGTACATTGGTAAAATGTTCCCTTCTGCTGCTTGACAGGAAGAGAAGAAATTAACCTTAACCACTCATTCTTGTCAGGTATAGTTCACTTTTATTTTATAACACTCACATATCCAATCAATGGTGGCCAATGTTGAGAGATATTGTCAGGCTACCCTCACGTATCTGAAATGACCATGAACAGCATGCAGTTACTGCTGTATAACTGATACAGCAGAATGTGGAATTATCTGACATTTGTAGTTCTATGCTCTTCGAGAGGTGATGATACCGAACCGCTCTGCACCGTATTGTGACGCTTTATTGATAACCTATTCTAACCATTCTAGCCAGTCTAAGGGTCGTTCCATTAAATGAGTGCCATTTGATTATTTTAAGTAGAAATCGTGTGCAAATATTGAATTTTAAAAGCCTGTTATATTAAATGAAGTGCCCTTTAATAAAACGCACAGACATCAATTCAATGTCTATTCCGCATTGGTTGAACGTAATTTCACTGAAATTATGTTGAAAGTGAGTTGATTCAACCAGTGGGAGACCACATGGAAATTCAATAAATCTGCTTTTTTATATATGAATAAAGACTTGCTAAAGTGCCAAAATGTTGCATTTTGACATGTCCCTCTGTACGCCTTTTGTGACTACTCGGAAGATTTGAACCCACTATCCCCAAAATGTTTCTAAATGTTCAGCATCATTGTAAAGCCCTAGTTATGTTATGTTGCTTTGACAGTCATTTATGCTGATTTACTATTTATTTAAGGTGATTAGTGATTCATTTCAATGTTTAAAAAGAAAGTAATTTTAAGGTCAACCCTGTTACTTGGACTGAACTCTCGTTTTATTCCTTAAGAGTCTGTTGACACATCCGTGCGTCAATCTAAGTAACGTAATAACACAGCCAGCAGCATACCACCGCTGGCTTGCTTCTGAAGATAAGCAGGGTTGGTCCTAGATGGGAGACCAGATTCTGCTGGAAGTGGTGTTGGAGGGCCAGAAGGAGGCACTCTTTCTTCAGGCCTTAAAGAATATCACAATTCCCCAGGGTAGTGATTGAGGACACTGCCCTGTGTAGGGTGCTGTCTTTCGGATGGGAAGTTAAACGGGTGTCCTGACTCTCTGAGGTAATTTATGATCCCATGGCACTGATTGTAAGAGTAGGGGTGTTAACCCTGGTTTCCTGGCTAAATTCCCAATCTGGCCCTCAAACCATCACGGTCACCTAATAATCCCCAGTTTACAATTGGCTCATTCATCCCCCTCCTCTCCCCTGTAACTATTCCCCAGGTCATTGCTGCAAATGAGAATGTGTTCTCAGTCAACTTACCTGGTAAAATAACAGATAAATAAAAATAATAGAACCCATCAAAATCCGTCAGTTTAAACTAGAGACATCAGGTTGTTGTCATCCGCCTATGTCGACCTCTTCCATCTGCGGTGGAAGGTGGCTGAGCTACAGCTGTGTAGCTCAAACCATGAGCCACCCTGAAGCGTCTGAACGGTTTGGCCTACAAAACTTTTGTGACTCCTCTATGGAAAGGGTAGACCCTGAAGGTAGCCAATGGAAGTATGGAGATACATTTGTTGGCACAAAACTAAGGGGTTAAATATGTCCTGAGCTTTCTTATATCTCCTAGACATAGGACAGACACTTCAAAACCTTATTCCTTCAGACTTTTTTTCCATTTATGAATGCGTAATTCAGTACATTTCTATGGGCTATAGTAGTAAATATTTCATTTTGATACCTAAAGGGGTCCTAAAATTCAAAATGAAATAGCTAAATGATGCATTGTATGAACATCCTAAAACAATTCCATATGTTAGCTTAGTATTTTTTTTCTTTAACCTCTTGAGATGGAAAACTTGTTTTTTTTATTAACAGAATGTTAATGAATGACAGAATGTTAAAATTAGGTGAAACAAAATGTATTTTTTTACACTTTTCAAAAGGAACCCAATTGGTGGAACGACCCCTAAACATTCTAACCATTCTAAACATTCTAACCATTCTAAACATTCTAAATGATCTAAACATCCATTTAAAAACCAAAACACTTTGGAGAGGCCTGAATTGTCAGCCAAATATTGAGGAGAGTTGGTGCATTTGTTTTTGTCAGATGGGTTAAGAGATTGTTGATTATTTTCAGTGCGTTCTGAGTTTGGAGAATTACCTGTCAAGTGCATGTGTATACTTAAGAGCAGCAGTTTAACATTAGGACGACCCCACACAACTCCTGTAATATCTCACAATATCTCCAGTTTATCTCTGCTCCATGATCACAGGCATGTTATCATTCCAGAAGAGGATAATTTTAACTTTGAGCATTTTAGTTTTCTCTGTCACATAGAGTAAATTATAATTCCCCTCTCTAATTAATGTTAATGGAAGCCATGAAGAGTCAGGCTAAGTGTCAGGAAGAGCCAGGAGGTGTCCGGACCGTGACAAAGTGATGTTAACAGCCTGCCAGCTTCACTAAACACTCCTGTTGTTATATATCTGTCCTGTATCTTCTATTGTTATCAGACACCTCTCCTATAACTCCTGTTGTTATATACACTACCGTTCAAAAGTTTGGGGTCACTTAGAAATGTCCTTGTTTTTAAAAGAAAAGCACATTTTTTGTCCATTAAAATAACATCAAATTGATCAGAAATACAGTGTACACATTGTTAATGTTGTAAATGACTATTGTAGATGGAAACGGCAGTTTTTTAATGGAAAATCTGCCTAGGTGTACAGAGGCCCATTATCAGCAACCGTCACTCCTGTGTTCCAATGCCACGTTGTGTTAACTAATCCAAGTTTATAATTTTAAAAGGCTAATTGATCATTATAAAACCCTTTTGCAATTATGTTAGCACAGCTGAAAACTGTTGTTCTGATTAAAGAAGCAATAAAACTGGCCTTCTTTAGACTAGTTGAGTATCTGGAGCGTCCGCATTTGTGGGTTCGATTATAGGCTCAAAATGGCTTGAAACAAAGAACTTTCTTCTGAAACTCATCAGTCTACTCTTGTTCTGAGAAATGAAGGCTATTCCATGTGAGAAATTGCCAAGAAACTGAAGATCTTGTACAACGCTGTGTGCTACTCCCTTCACAGACCAGCGCAAACTGGCTCTAACCAGAATAGAAAGAGGAGTGGGAGGCCCCGGTGCACAACTGAGCAAGAAGACAAGTACATTAGAGTGTCTAGTTTTAGAAACAGACACCTCACAAGTCCTCAACTGGCAGCTTCATTAAATGGTGCCCGCAAAACACCAGTCTCAACATCAACAGTGAAGAGGCGACTCCGGGATGCTGGCTAAATGGATTATCTACAATAAGCTCCAAAAGTATTGGGACAGTGACACGTTTCGTTGTTTTGTCTCTGTACTCCAGCACTTTGGATTTAAAATAATACAATGACTATGAGGTTAAAGTGCAGACTGTAGAAATTAATGGTAAATAATGTATTGTGTTATTTTGGAGTCACTTTAATTGTAAAGAAGAATATAATATATTTCTAAACACCTACATTAATGTGGATGATACCATGATTACGAATAATCCTGATAGAATCGTGATTAATGAGGAGTAAGAAAGTTACAGAAGTACAAATATCATACCACCAAGACATGCTAACCTCTCACCATTACAATAACAGGAGATTAGCATTTTTTGTGGGTATTCTATTTATGCCTCTAACTTTCTCACTCATCATTGTCAAGTGTTTGTCAAGTTAACTGGTCATCTCTGTATACCTGTCACAAGACCCACTGGTTGATGCTTATTTATAAAACCCTCTTAGGCCTCACTCCCCCCGTATGTGAGATATCTACTGCAGCCCTCATCCTCCACATTCAACACCCGTTCTGCCAGTCACATTCTGTTAAAGGTTCCCAAAGCACACACATCCCTGGGTCGCTCCTCTTTTCAGTTCGCTGCAGCTAGCGACTGGAACGAGCTGCGACAAATACTCAAACTGGACAGTTTTATCTCAATTTCTTCACTCAAAGACTCAATCATGGACACTCTTACTGACAGTTGTGGCTGCTTCACGCGATGTATTGTTGTCTCTACCTTCTTGCCCTTTGTGCTGTTGTATGTGTCAAATAATGTTTGTACCATGTTTTGTGCTGCTACCATGTTGTGCTGCAGCCATGTTGTGTTGCTACCATGCTGTTGTCATGCTGTGCTGCTACCATGCTTTGTTGACGTGTTGCTGCCTTGCTATGTGATTGTCTTGGGTTTCTCTTTATGAAGTGTTGTGTTGTCTCTCTAGTCGTGATGTGTGTTTTATCCTGTATTTTATTTATGTTTAATCCCAGCCGTCACTAGCCTTTTTCCCTTTAGTAGGCCGTCATTGTAAATAAGAATTTGTTCTAAAAATAGATACAAAAACATAAACAAAGTGTTTAGAAACATATTCTATTCTTATTTAAAATAAAATTGACTTTAAAACTTCATTATTTACCGTTCATTTCTATTGGCCACAACATAATATGAAACACAACCTAAGCAAACAGCAAATGTGTAGTCACAAGCTTGATGTACCAAATACATTTTACTACTTTTATACATGAAGTGAATTTGTCCCAATACTTTTGGTCACCTAAAATGGGGGGTGGGACTATGTACAAAAAGTGCTGTAATGTCTAAAAGATTCAACCAATATGGATGACAATAAACTCAAATTAAAGCTGATAGTCTGCACTGTAACATCATAGTCATTGTATCATTTCAAATCCAAAGTCCTGGAGCACAGAGCCAAAACAACATCATTGTCCCAACACTTTTGGAGCTCACTGTATCTGTCCTGTACCTTCTGTTGTTATCAGCCACCTGTCCAGTATTGTTACAATGGTATAATTTACCCAAACAGTCAGCATGTTGTATTAAAGTAAGAAATAGGAACAAAAAACTAGCAAATGTTTGTTTGGACTTGAAATTCTCCTAAGAGAATCAAAATTCACTTTTTTAAATGCCTTCGAGATTATAGAATATTTAGATATTTAACAAGGCTAGGAAGTGATTTGATGTTAGCATTGTTGTATAGGTCTGCAGGGTGTCATGTGGTAGTGAGAGCCTATGGTCTACCCTAATACCACACATCTGGACTGTTCTAATTGGCTGGGATTTACTGAGAACACATGGAGGTGATGAGGAGGAGGAACAGAGGGGTCGTCATGTGGTCAACCAGGTTTGGTCATCATAACAGAACCTGGGTTGGTCATCATAACAGAACCAGGGTTGGTCATCATAACAGAACCAGGGTTGGTCATCATAACAGAACCTGGGTTGGTCATAACAGAACCAGGGTTGGTCATCATAACAGAACCAGGGTTGGTCATCATAACAGAACCAGGGTTGGTCATCATAACAGAACCTGGGTTGGTCATAACAGAACCAGGGTTGGTCATCATAACTGAACCAGGTTTGGTCATTATAACAGAACCTGGGTTGGTCATCATAACAGAACCAGGGTTGGTCATCATAACAGAACCAGGGTTGGTCATCATAACAGAACCTGGGTTGGTCATAACAGAACCAGGGTTGGTCATCATAACAGAACCAGGGTTGGTCATCATAACAGAACCTGGGTTGGTCATAACAGAACCTGGGTTGGTCATCATAACAGAACCAGGGTTGGTCATCATAACAGAACCAGGGTTGGTCATCATAACAGAACCAGGGTTGGTCATCATAACAGAACCAGGGTTGGTCATCATAACAGAACCAGGGTTGGTCATCATAACAGAACCTGGGTTGGTCATAACAGAACCAGGGTTGGTCATCATAACTGAACCAGGTTTGGTCATTATAACAGAACCAGGTTTGGTCATCATAACATAACCTGGGTTGGTCATCATAACAGAAACTGGGTTGGTCATCATAACAGAACCTGGGTTGGTCATCATAACTGAACCTGGGTTGGTCATCATAACAGAACCAGGGTCGGTCATCATAACAGAACGGTTTAACCAGGGTTGGTCATCATAACAGAACGGTTTAACCAGGGTTGGTCATCATAACAGAACGGTTTAACCAGGGGTGGTCATCATAACAGAACGGTTTAACCAGGGTCGGTCATCATAACAGAACGGTTTAACCAGGGTTGGTCCTCATAACAGAACCTGGGTTGGTCATCATAACAGAACGTCAACCAGGGTTGGTCATCATAACAGAACGTCAACCAGGGTTGGTCATCATAACAGAACGGTCAACCAGGGTTGGTCATCATAACAGAATGGTAAACCAGGGTTGGTCATCATAACAGAATGGTCAACCAGGGTTGGTCATCATAACAGAACGGTTTAACCAGGGGTGGTCATCATAACAGAACCAGGGTTGGTCATCATAACAGAACCGTTTAACCAGGGGTGGTCATCATAACAGAACGGTTTAACCAGGGTTGGTCATCATAACAGAACGGTTTAACCAGGGTTGGTCATCATAGCAGAACGGTTTAACCAGGGTTGGTCATCATAACAGAACGGTATAACCAGTGTTGATCATCATAACAGAACCAGGGTTGGTCATCATAACAGAATGGTAAACCAGGGTTGGTCATCATAACAGAATGGTCAACCAGGGTTGGTCATCATAACAGAACGGTTTAACCAGGGGTGGTCATCATAACAGAACCAGGGTTGGTCATCATAACAGAACCGTTTAACCAGGGGTGGTCATCATAACAGAACGGTTTAACCAGGGTTGGTCATCATAACAGAACGGTTTAACCAGGGTTGGTCATCATAGCAGAACGGTTTAACCAGGGTTGGTCATCATAACAGAACGGTATAACCAGTGTTGATCATCATAACAGAACCAGGGTTGGTCATCATAACAGAACGGTTTAACCAGGGGTGGTCATCATAACAGAACGGTTTAACCAGGGTTGGTCATCATAACAGAACGGTTTAACCAGGGTTGGTCATCATAACAGAACCAGGGTTGGTCATCATAACAGAACGGTTTAACCAGGGTTGGTCATCATAACAGAACGGTTAAACCAGGGTCGGTCATCATAACAGAATGGTCACCCAGGTATGGTCATCATAACAGAACGGTCAATCAGGGTTGGTCATCATAACAGAACGGTCAACCTGGGTTGGTCATCATAACAGAATGGTCAAACAGGGTTGGTCATCATAACAGAATGGTCACCCAGGTATGGTCCTCATAACAGAACGGTCAATCAGGGTTGGTCATCATAACAGAACGGTTTAACCAGGGGTGGTCATCATAACGGAACGGTTTAACCAGGGTTGGTCATCATAACAGAACAGTATAACCAGTGTTGATCATCATAACAGAACCAGGGTTGGTCAACATAACAGAACGATTTAACCAGGGGTGGTCATCATAACGGAACGGTTTAACCAGGGTTGGTCATCATAACAGAACAGTATAACCAGTGTTGATCATCATAACAGAACCAGGGTTGGTCATCA
Source organism: Oncorhynchus mykiss (assembly GCF_013265735.2). NCBI lineage: Eukaryota > Metazoa > Chordata > Actinopteri > Salmoniformes > Salmonidae > Oncorhynchus > Oncorhynchus mykiss. Next base: position 85,230,111 of record NC_048567.1, on the reverse strand, counting down.
TAACAGAACCAGGGTTGGTCATCATAACAGAACGGTCAACCAGGGTTGGTCATCATAACAGAACGGTTTAACCAGTGTTTATCATCATAACAGAACCAGGGTTGGTCATCATAACAGAACCAGGGTTGGTCATCATAACAGAACCAGGGTTGGTCATCATAACAGAACGGTAACAGAAAACGTGTTGAAAAAAAGGAAGGGGATACCTGGTCAGTTGTTCAACTGAATTCATTCAACTGAAATGTGTCTTCCACATTTAACCCCTCTGAGTGGTGCGGTGGGCTGCCTTACAATCAACATCCACGTCAACGGCGCCCGGGGAACAGTGGGTTATCTGCCTTGCTCAGGGGAACAGTGGCTTAACTGCCTTGCTCAGGGGAACAGTGGGTTACACTGCCTTGCTCAGGGGAACAGTGGCTTAACTGCCTTGCTCAGGGGAACAGTGGCTTAACTGCCTTGCTCAGGGGAACAGTGGCTTAACTGCCTTGCTCAGGGGAACAGTGGGTTACACTGCCTTGCTCAGGGGAACAGTGGGTTAACTGCCTTGCTCAGGGGAACAGTGGGTTAACTGCCCTGCCCCTGGGGAACAGTGGGTTAACTACCTTGCTCAGGGGAACAGTGGATTTACTGCCTTGCTCAAGGGAATAGTGGGTTAACTGCCTTGTTCAGGGGAACAGTGGGTTAACTGCCTTGCTCAGGCGAACAGTGCGTTAACTGCCTTGTTTAGGGGAACAGTGGGTCAACTGCCTGTCTCAGGGGAACAGTGAGTTAACTGTCTTGTTCAGGGGAACAGTGGGTTAACTGCCTTGCCCCTGGGGAACAGTGGGTTAACTGCCTCGTTCAAGGGAACAGTGGGTTAACTACCTTGCTCAGGGGAACAGTGAGTTAACTGCCTTGCTCAGGGGAACAGTGGATTTACTGCCTTGCTCAAGGGAACAGTGGGTTAACTGCCTTGTTCAGGGGAACAGTGGGTTAACTGCCTTGCTCAGGCGAACAGTGCGTTAACTGCCTTGTTTAGGGGAACAGTGGGTCAACTGCCTGTCTCAGGGGAACAGTGGGTTAACTACCTTGTTTAGGGGAACAGTGGGTCAACTGCCTTGCTCAGGGGAACAGTGGGTTAACTACCTTGTTCAGGGGAACAGTTGGTTAACTGCCTTGTTCAGGAGAACAGTGGGTTAACTGCCTTGCTCAGGGGCAGAACAGCTGATTTTTACCTTGTCAGCTTGGGGATTCAGCTTGGGGATACCATGTTGATCATGTTGTGGTTATTCTAACAGAACCAGGGTTGAACAAGGGTTGGTGCTATTGTAACCAGGGTTGGTAATATTGTGACCAGGGTTAGTAATATTGTGACCAGGGCTGGTAATATTGTAACCAGGGCTGGTGATATTGTAACCACGGCTGGTGATATTGTAACCAGGGTTGGTGATATTGTGACCACGGTTGGTAATATTGTGACCAGGGTTAGTAATATTGTGACCAGGGCTGGTGATATTGTAACCAGGGCTGGTAATATTGTAACCAGGGTTGGTAATATTGTAACCAGGGCTGGTGATATTGTAACCAGGGCTGGTAATATTGTAACCAGGGCTGGTAATATTGTGACCAGGGTTAGTAATATTGTGACCAGGGCTGGTGATATTGTAACCAGGGTTGGTAATATTGTAACCACGGTTGGTAATATTGTGACCAGGGCTGGTAATATTGTAACCAGGGTTAGTAATATTGTGACCAGGGCTGGTGATATTGTAACCAGGGTTGGTACCTATTGTGACCAAAATATTGTGACCAGGGCTGGTAATATTGTGACCAGGGCTGGTGATATTGTAACCAGGGTTGGTGATATTGGCAATATTGTGACCAGGGCTGGTGATATTGTAACTGGGGCTGGTGATATTGTAACCAGGGTTGGTAATATTGTGACCAGGGTTGGTGATATTGTAACCAGGGTTGGTGATATTGGTAATATTGTGACCAGGGCTGGTAATATTGTAACCAGTGTTGGTGATATTGTAACCGGGGCTGGTGATATTGTAACCAGGGTTGGTAATATTGTGACCAGGGTTGGTGATTTTGTAACCAGGGTTGGTGAAATTGTAACTAGGGTTGGTAATATTGTAACCAGGGTTGGTGATATTGGTAATATTGTGACCAGGGCTGGTAATATTGTAACCAGGGTTGGTGATATTGTAACCGGGGCTGGTGATATTGTAACCAGGGTTGGTAATATTGTGACCGGGGCTGGTGATATTGTAACCAGGGCTGGTAATATTGTAACCAGGGTTGGTGATATTGTAACCGGGGTTGGTAATATTGTGACCAGGGTTGGTGATATTGTAACCAGGGTTGGTGATATTGTAACTAGGGTTGGTAATATTGTGACCTCGGCTGGTGATATTGTAACAAGGGTTGGTGATATTGTAACCAGGGTTGGTGATATTGTAACCAGGGTTGGTGATATTGTGACCAGGGTTGGTGATATTGTAACCAGGGTTGGTGATATTGTGACCAGGGTTGGTGATATTGTAACCAGGGTTGGTGATATTGTAACTAGGGTTGGTAATATTGTGACCTCGGCTGGTGATATTGTAACAAGGGTTGGTGATATTGTAACCAGGGTTGGTGATATTGTAACCAGGGTTGGTGATATTGTGACCAGGGTTGGTGATATTGTAACCAGGGTTGGTGATATTGTGACCAGGGTTGGTGATATTGTGATCATACTAACTCTAAGGGAGATCCAGCTTACAGACTGGATCAGCCAGTGGAGCAGTAGGGAGTGTCATTATGGTAGTTGTAGTCCGGCAGACCTTCAGCCAGTGGAGGTGTAGGGAGTGTCATTATGGTAGTTGTAGTCCGGCAGACCTTCAGCCAGTGGAGCAGTAAGGAGTGTCATTATGGTAGTTGTAGTCCGGCTGACCTTCAGCCAGTGGAGGAGTAGGGAGTGTCGTTATGGTAGTTGTAGTCCGGGCAGACCTTCAGCCAGTGGAGCAGTAGGGAGTGTCATTATGGTAGTTGTAGTCCGGCAGACCTTCAGCCAGTGGAGGGGTAGGGAGTGTCATTACGGTAGTTGTAGTCCGGCAGACCTTCAGCCAGTGGAGGTGTAGGGAGTGTCATTATGGTACTTGTAGTCCGGGCAGACCTTCAGCCAGTGGAGCAGTAGGGAGTGTCATTATGGTAGTTGTAGTCCGGCAGACCTTCAGCCAGTGGAGGTGTAGGGAGTGTCATTATGGTACTTGTAGTCCGGGCAGACCTTCAGCCAGTGGAGCAGTAGGGAGTGTCATTATGGTAGTTGTAGTCCGGCAGACCTTCAGCCAGTGGAGGAGTAGGGAGTGTCACTATGGTAGTTGTAGTCCGGGCAGACCTTCTGCACCAGTTTGTAGTCCACGCTGTAGAAGGCGATGTAGATGCAGATTACTTTAAATGGCTTGGAGCAGAGCCAGGAGACGTGGCTCTGTGTCTGTTCCTGGTAACACACCTTGGAGGAATCGAAGCTGCACAGAGCCGTCTTCTTGTTGCGGTCCGTCTTCTCATACTCGATACGACAGTTGAAAGCTTTAGAGTCTTTTGTCTCCAGTGTGGACTGCTGAGCCATCTCGAACTCCACCACTTTAGACGGCGGCACCAGACTCACCGACACGTTCCCCAGGCCGGTGGAGTTATGGCGGAAGTAGACACTGAACGTTCCGTTACCGTGGTCCACGATCTTCCCGGTGATCAGCAGGTTAAGCTTGACGGTCTTAATGTTGGAGTGGAAGTCTCCCCAGCCAAACATCTTCTTGAACTTGCCTGTCTTGACGATGGGTCGTCGCTTGGCTCTGACCTGGCTGGCCTGAACATCTGTCTGGTTGGATAACCATTCCCAGAAGTCCTCCATGTTCTCTAGGTATGTCACGTCCCTGATGGGGTTGTGTTTAAGGCTGGGTGGCCCGACAGCTCCAGGAACCCCCCTAGCGAACAGCCTCAGGGGGTTGAGGACTCTGGGACTGGCACCGGCTCCACTGGGGGAAAACTTCTCCTCATGATCCCCCTCCTCCCACTCTATCAGCTCTGTCTCTGGGAACTGCAGCTGGACCTTCCTGCACCACACCTACAGAGGAAACACAGAGAGATACAGGAAGTTAAAGGACATGAACTACACAATGTACTATATACCACAACTGTAATATTCAAACAGCTGGATGCATAAAATAATATAAAACACATTAAAGCCATATTCTGTAATTTATTCACTTTTTAAAAAATAGTGACGCTATCTGCATAAACCGAAAGGTTATAATTATGCGGATTTTTGTCTATTGTTCCACTACTATTCCACTTTATGACCTACTATATCACCACAATATCCACTATAATATGTCCTCCTAAACATGAATGGATTTGAAGTGTTCAGCTGTAATTATTTGTCCTAATCTAGACATAACACTCTACTCAGCAGTGATCCTCTCTACCTCACAGCCTCTGCTTCAGGAGTGTTTCCTGGTCCAGTCTAGATACAGTTCAATCATAATACATGGTAATAAGCTGTTAGGTGTTAGTAGTAATTAGCTAGCAGGGACCGGAGGCCTGGACTCACTGGCTGGTTGCACCAGATGTGAAGCTTTAAAAAAGGCTGTTTCACATCTAACACGAGCTCTACTGTATTTCCACCTCATTATAACTTCAGCTGTAAGCTTAATTTAAGTATATGTGTTCACAGCAAACAAACTAGACACGTTGTCTACGACCATTACACAGTGTTAGAACGTTGTCTGGTTATCTTTCAGAAAATAAATGTGTACAATGATATTGTACAGAATTTAATATAATATACAGCAGCAGAAGAATGTTTATTGTTTTGTCTCTTTTTATTGAACATACTGTACTCTGACTTGAGAGGAAACTAAATGTATTCCTCATGTATTCCTCATGTTCAGTGAGATGCTCAGGTGAAGATTGGACAAGATTAGCATCATGGAAATGAGAGAAACATCTAAGGCTGATGAACAACTGGGGAAATTGCTGTGACAACAAGGAGGATAGCAAATACAGAGAGAAATGTGAACTCCCTCTCCTCTCTCTCTCCCTTCTTTCTCTCCCTCTCTCTCCCTCCCCAATCTTTCTCTCCCTCTCTTTCTCCCCCTTCTTTCTATCCCTCCTTCTCCCTCTCTCTCCCTCCTCTCTACCTCTCCTCTCTCTCCCTCTCCCCTCTCTCTGCCTCTTTCTCCCTCTCCATTCTCTCTCTCCATACTCCTCTCTTTCTCTCCCCCCTCTCTCGCTCTCTCCCTCCTCTCTCTCTCTCTCTCTCTCTCTTTCTCCCTCTCCATTCTCTCTCCCTCTCTTTCTCCCCCTTCTCTCTCTCCCTTTCCTCTCTTTCTCCCCCTTCTCTCTCTCTCCCTTCTCTTGGCGCTGTATGAGACACAACATGCTGCTGTATAATGTGTTGGTGAAGCTGTAAAGCCCTGAACAGTCACGTGGAAAGAAAAGGCAATCATTTAGACTTCAAGACTGAGAAAGAAAAAAAACCTGCCAGGCAAGGTCTGATGAAGGAGAAACACAAAAGCTTCCTAATTAAGATTGGTTAATCGGAGCTGCTATGCTGATTGGTTAAGCGGAGGAAGCCGCTATGCTCCAGGCATTCCAGGGCGACGTGGCTTAAAACAGACACTATTATCGTAATAAGCCCCGATTTATGAAGTTGAAAACACAAGACCTCATTCCAAGTGTTCAAAGCTCAGAGATTAACTGCCAGGGTTGGGATGTGCCTGTGGAAGAGACCATGAAAATACAAGACCTCATTCCAAGTGTTCAAAGCTCGGAGATGAACTGCCAGGGTTGGGATGTGCCTGTGGAAGAGACCATGGAAATGTGACTGACTTTCTTCTCACTGTTCTCTTTATATGTTCCTATAAGTACCTAATGTCACAGAACCTATACCACACAACCTGTACCACGCCATCTTATCACACAACCTGTACCACGCCATCTTATCACACAACCTGTACCACGCCATCTTATCACACAACCTGTAACATGCCCTCTTATCACACAACCTATATCACACAACCTGTACCACGCCATCTTATCACACAACCTGTACCACGCCATCTTATCACACAACCTATATCACACAACCTGTACCACGCCATCTTATCACACAACCTGTACCACGCCATCTTATCACACAACCTGTACCAAGCCATCTTATCACACAACCTATATCACACAACCTGTACCAAACCATCTTATCACACAACCTATACCACGACATCTTATCACACAACATATGCCACACAACCTGTACCACACCATCTTATCACACAACCTATACCACACAACCTGTACCACGCCATCTTATCACACAACCTATACCACACAACCTGTACCACACCATCTTATCACACAACCTATACCACACAACCTGTACCAAACCATCTTATCACACAACCTATACCACGACATCTTATCACACAAACTCTGCCACGCAACCTGTACCACACCATCTTATCACACAACCTATACCGCACAACCTGTACCAAGCCTTCTTATCACACAACCTATACCATGCCATCTTATCACACAACCTATACCACACAACATATACCACACAACCTGCACCACGCCATCTTACCACACAACCTATACCACACAAACTATACCACACAATCTTATCACACAACCTATACCACACAACCTGTACCACGCCATCTTATCACACAACCTATATCACACAACCTGTACAACGCCATCTTATCACACAACTATACCACACAACCCGTACCACGCAATCTTATCACACAACCAATACCACACAACCTGTACCACACCATCTTATCACACAACCTATACCACGCCATCTTATCACACAACCTGTACCACACCATCTTATTACAAAATCTATACCACACCATCTTATCACACAATCTATACCACACAACCTGTACCACCCCATCTTATCACTCAACCTATACCACACAACCTGTACCACGCCATCTTATCCCACAACCTATATCACACAACCTATACCACACAATCTATACCACACCATCTTATCACACAACCTACATCACACAACCTATACCACGACATCTTATCACACAACCTCTGCCACACAACCTGTACCACACCATCTTATCACACAACCTATACCGCACAACCTGTACCACGCCATCTTATCATACAACCTATACCACACAACCTGTACCAAGCCTTCTTATCACACAACCTATACCACACAACCTATACCATGCCATCTTATCACACAACCTATACCACACAACATATACCACATAACCTGCACCACGCCATCTTACCACACAACCTATATCACACAACCTGTACAACGCCATCTTATCACACAACTATACCACACAACCCGTACCACGCAATCTTATCACACAACCTATACCACACAACCTGTACAACGCCATCTTATCACACAACTATACCACACAACCCGTACCACGCAATCTTATCACACAACCTATACCACACAACCTGTACCACACCATCTTATCACACAACCTATACCACGCCATCTTATCACACAACCTGTACCACACCATCTTATTACAAAATCTATACCACACCATCTTATCACTAAACCTATACCACACAACCTGTACCACGCCATCTTATCACTCAACCTATACCACACAACCTGTACCACGCCATCTTATCCCACAACCTATATCACACAACCTATACCACACAATCTATACCACACCATCTTATCACACAACCTACACGACACAACCTGTACCACGCCATCTTATCACACAACCTACACCACGCCAATCTTATCACACAACCTATACCACACAACCTGTACAACGCTATCTTATCACACAACCTATACCACACCACCTATACCACGCCATCTTATCACACAACCTATACCACACCACCTATACCACACAACCTGCACCACGCCATCTTATCACACAACCTATACCACACAACCTATATCACACAACCTGTACCACGCCATCTTATCACACAACCTATACCCCACAACCTATACCACACAACCTGTACCACACCATCTTATCACACAACGTATACAATGCCATCTTACCACACAACCTATACCACACAACATATACACACAACCTGTACCACACAATCTTATCACACAACCTATATCACACAACCTCTACCACGCCAACTTATCACACAACCAGTACCACGACATCTTATCACACAACCTATACCACACAACCTGTACCACACCATTGTATCACACAACCTATACCACGCCATCTTATCACACAACCTATACCACACAACCTGTACCACACCATCTTATCACACAACCTATACCACACAACCTATACCACACAACCTGTACCACGCCATCTTATCGCACAACCTATACCACACAACATATACCACACAACCTGCACCACGCCATCTTATCACACAACCTATACCACACAACCTATACCACACAACCTGTACCACACCATCTTATCACACAACCTACACCACACAACCTGGACCACGCCATCTTATCACACAACCTATACCACGCCATCTTATCACACAACCTATACCACACAACCTGTACCACACCATCTTATCACACAACCTATACCACACAACCTATACCACACAACCTGTACCACGCCATCTTATCGCACAACCTATACCACACAACATATACCACACAACCTGCACCACGCCATCTTATCACACAACCTATACCACACAACCTATACCACACAACCTGTACCACACCATCTTATCACACAACCTACACCACACAACCTGGACCACGCCATCTTATCACACAACCTATACCACACAACCTGCACCACGCCATCTTATCACACAACCTTTTACCACACAACCTATGCCACACAACCTGTACCACACCATCTTATCACACAACCTATACCACACAACCTGTACCACGCCATCTTATCATACAACCTATACAACACAACCTGTACCACGCCTTCCAATCACACAACCTATACCACACAACCTATACCATGCCATCTTATCACACAACCTATACCACACAACATATACCCCACAACCTGCACCACGCCATCTTCCCACACAACCTATACCACACAACCTGTACCACGCCATCTTATCACACAACCTGTACCACACCATCTTATTACAAAATCTATACCACACCATCTTATCACACAATCTATACCACACAACCTGTACCACACCATCTTAACACACAACATGTACCACACCATCTTATCACACAACCTATACCACACAACCTGTACCACGCCATCTTATCATACAACCTATACCACACAACGTTTACCACACAGCCTGTACCACGCCTTCTTATCACACAACCTATACCACACAACCTATACCACACCATCTTATCACACAACCTATACCACACAACATATACCACACAACCTGGACCACGACATCTTATCACACAACCTATACCACACGACCTGTACCACGCCATCTTATCACACAACCTACACCACACAACCTGGACCACGCCATCTTATCACACAACCTATACCACACAACCTATAACACACAACCTGTACCACACCTTCTTATCACACAACCTATACCACACAACCTATACCACGCCATCTTATCACACAACCTATACCACACAACATACACCACACAACCTGCACCACGCCATCTTATCACACAACCTATACCACACAACCTATACCACACAACCTGTACCACGCCATCTTATCACACAACCTACACCACACAACCTGGACCACGCCATCTTATCACACAACCTATACCACACAACCTGTACCACGCCATCTTATCACACAACCTCTACCACACAACCTATACAACAAAACCTGTACAACGCCTTCTTATCACACAACCTATACCACACAACCTATACCACGCCATCTTATCACACAACCTATACCACACAACATATACCACACAACCTGCACCACGCCATCTAATCACACAACCTATACCACACAACCTATACCACACAACCTGTACCACGCCATCTTATCACACAACCTACACCACACAACCTGGACCACGCCATCTTACCACACAACCTATACCACACAACCTGTACCACGCCATCTTATCACACAGTCTATACCACACAACCTATACCACACAAACTATACCACGTCATCTTATCACACAACCTATACCACGCCATCTTATCACACAACCTATGCCAGACAACCTGTACCACACCATCTTATCACACAACCTATACCGCACAACCTGTACCAAGCCTTCTTATCACACAACCTATACCATGCCATCTTATCACACAACCTATACCACACAACATATACCACACAACCTGTACCACGCCATCTTATCACACAACCTGTACCACGCCATCTTATCACACAACCTGTACCACGCCATCTTATCACACAACCTGTAACATGCCCTCTTATCACACAACCTATATCACACAACCTGTACCACGCCATCTTATCACACAACCTGTACCACGCCATCTTATCACACAACCTATATCACACAACCTGTACCACGCCATCTTATCACACAACCTGTACCACGCCATCTTATCACACAACCTGTACCAAGCCATCTTATCACACAACCTATATCACACAACCTGTACCAAACCATCTTATCACACAACCTATACCACGACATCTTATCACACAACATATGCCACACAACCTGTACCACGCCATCTTATCACACAACCTGTACCACGCCATCTTATCACACAACCTGTACCAAGCCATCTTATCACACAACCTATATCACACAACCTGTACCAAACCATCTTATCACACAACCTATACCACGACATCTTATCACACAACATATGCCACACAACCTGTACCACACCATCTTATCACACAACCTATACCACACAACCTGTACCACGCCATCTTATCACACAACCTATACCACACAACCTGTACCACACCATCTTATCACACAACCTATACCACACAACCTGTACCAAACCATCTTATCACACAACCTATACCACGACATCTTATCACACAAACTCTGCCACGCAACCTGTACCACACCATCTTATCACACAACCTATACCGCACAACCTGTACCAAGCCTTCTTATCACACAACCTATACCATGCCATCTTATCACACAACCTATACCACACAACATATACCACACAACCTGCACCACGCCATCTTACCACACAACCTATACCACACAAACTATACCACACAATCTTATCACACAACCTATACCACACAACCTGTACCACGCCATCTTATCACACAACCTATATCACACAACCTGTACAACGCCATCTTATCACACAACTATACCACACAACCCGTACCACGCAATCTTATCACACAACCAATACCACACAACCTGTACCACACCATCTTATCACACAACCTATACCACGCCATCTTATCACACAACCTGTACCACACCATCTTATTACAAAATCTATACCACACCATCTTATCACACAATCTATACCACACAACCTGTACCACCCCATCTTATCACTCAACCTATACCACACAACCTGTACCACGCCATCTTATCCCACAACCTATATCACACAACCTATACCACACAATCTATACCACACCATCTTATCACACATCCTACATCACACAACCTATACCACGACATCTTATCACACAACCTCTGCCACACAACCTGTACCACACCATCTTATCACACAACCTATACCGCACAACCTGTACCACGCCATCTTATCATACAACCTATACCACACAACCTGTACCAAGCCTTCTTATCACACAACCTATACCACACAACCTATACCATGCCATCTTATCACACAACCTATACCACACAACATATACCACATAACCTGCACCACGCCATCTTACCACACAACCTATACCACACAAACTATACCACACAATCTTATCACACAACCTATACCACACAACCTGTACCACGCCATCTTATCACACAACCTATATCACGCAACCTGTACAACGCCATCTTATCACACAACCTGTACCACACAACCCGTACCACGCAATCTTATCACACAACCTATACCACACAACCTGTACCACACCATCTTATCACACAACCTATACCACGCCATCTTATCACACAACCTGTACCACACCATCTTATTACAAAATCTATACCACACCATCTTATCACTCAACCTATACCACACAACCTGTACCACGCCATCTTATCACTCAACCTATACCACACAACCTGTACCACGCCATCTTATCCCACAACCTATATCACACAACCTATACCACACAATCTATACCACACCATCTTATCACACAACCTACACGACACAACCTGTACCACGCCTTCTTATCACACAACCTACACCACGCCAATCTTATCACACAACCTATACCACACAACCTGTACCACGCCATCTTATCACACAACCTATACCACACCACCTATACCACGCCATCTTATCACACAACCTATACCACACCACCTATACCACACAACCTGCACCACGCCATCTTATCACACAACCTATACCACACAACCTATATCACACAACCTGTACCACGCCATCTTATCACACAACCTATACCCCACAACCTATACCACACAACCTGTACCACACCATGTTATCACACAACGTATACAATGCCATCTTACCACACAACCTATACCACACAACATATACACACAACCTGTACCACACAATCTTATCACACAACCTATATCACACAACCTCTACCACGCCAACTTATCACACAACCAGTACCACGACATCTTATCACACAACCTATACCACACAACCTGTACCACACCATTGTATCACACAACCTATACCACGCCATCTTATCACACAGCCTATACCACACAACCTGTACCACACCATCTTATCACACAACCTATACCACACAACCTATACCACACAACCTGTACCACGCCATCTTATCGCACAACCTATACCACACAACATATACCACACAACCTGCACCACGCCATCTTATCACACAACCTATACCACACAACCTATACCACACAACCTGTACCACACCATCTTATCACACAACCTACACCACACAACCTGGACCACGCCATCTTATCACACAACCTATACCACACAACCTATACCACACAACCTGTACCACGCCTTCTTATCACACAACCTATACCACACAACCTATACCACGCCATCTTATCACACAACCTATACCACACAACATATACCACACAACCTGCACCACGCCATCTTATCACACAACCTATACCACACAACCTATACCACACAACCTGTACCACGCCATCTTATCACAACCTACACCACACAACCTGGACCACGCCATCTTATCACACAACCTATACCACACAACCTGTACAACGCCATCTTATCACACAACCTATACCACACAACCTATACCACACAAACTATACCACGTCATCTTATCACACAAACTATACCACGCCATCTTATCACACAATCTATACCACGCCATCTTATCACACAACCTATGCCAGACAACCTGTACCACACCATCTTATCACACAACCCATACCATACAACCTGTACCACGCCATCTTATCATACAACCTATACCACACAACCTATACCACACAACCTGTACCACACCTTCTTATCACACAACCTATACCACACAACCTGTACCACAAATTCTTATCACACAACCTATACCACACAACATATACCACACAACCTGCACCACGCCATCTTATCACACAACCTTTTACCACACAACCTATGCCACACAACCTGTACCACACCATCTTATCACACAACCTATACCACACAACCTGTACCACGCCATCTTATCATACAACCTATACAACACAACCTGTACCACGCCTTCCAATCACACAACCTATACCACACAACCTATACCATGCCATCTTATCACACAACCTATACCACACAACATATACCCCACAACCTGCACCACGCCATCTTCCCACACAACCTATACCACACAAACTATACCACACAATCTTATCACACAACCTATACCACACAAACCGTACCAATCAATCTTATCACACAACCTATACCACACAACCTGTACCACGCCATCTTATCACACAACCTGTACCACACCATCTTATTACAAAATCTATACCACACCATCTTATCACACAATCTATACCACACAACATGTACCACACAATCTTATTACAAAACCTATACCACACAACCTGTACCACACCATCTTAACACACAACATGTACCACACCATCTTATCACACAACCTATACCACACAACCTGTACCACGCCATCTTATCATACAACCTATACCACACAACGTTTACCACACAGCCTGTACCACGCCTTCTTATCACACAACCTATACCACACAACCTATACCACACCATCTTATCACACAACCTATACCACACAACATATACCACACAACCTGGACCACGACATCTTATCACACAACCTATACCACACGACCTGTACCACGCCATCTTATCACACAACCTACACCACACAACCTGGACCACGCCATCTTATCACACAACCTATACCACACAACCTATACCACGCCATCTTATCACACAACCTATACCACACAACATACACCACACAACCTGCACCACGCCATCTTATCACACAACCTATTCCACACAACCTGTACCACGCCATCTTATCACACAACCTACACCACACAACCTGGACCACGCCATCTTATCACACAACCTATACCACACAACCTGTACCACGCCATCTTATCACACAACCTCTACCACACAACCTATACAACAAAACCTGTACAACGCCTTCTTATCACACAACCTATACCACACAACCTATACCACGCCATCTTATCACACAACCTATACCACACAACATATACCACACAACCTGCACCACGCCATCTAATCACACAACCTATACCACACAACCTATACCACACAACCTGTACCACGCCATCTTATCACACAACCTACACCACATAACCTGGACCACGCCATCTTATCACACAACCTATACCACACAACCTGTACCACGCCATCTTATCACACAGTCTATACCACACAACCTATACCACACAAACTATACCACGTCGTCTTATCACACAACCTATACCACGCCATCTTATCACACAACCTATGCCAGACAACCTGTACCACACCATCTTATCACACAACCTATACCATACAACCTGTACCACGCCATCTTATCATACAACCTATACCACACAACCTGTACCACGCCTTCTTATCACACAACCTATACCACACAACCTGTACCACAAATTCTTATCACACAACCTATACCACACAACATATACCACACAACCTGCACCACGCCATCTTATCACACAACCTTTTACCACACAACCTATGCCACACAACCTGTACCACACCATCTTATCACACAACCTATACCACACAACCTGTACCACGCCATCTTATCATACAACCTATACAACACAACCTGTACCACGCCTTCCAATCACACAACCTATACCACACAACCTATACCATGCCATCTTATCACACAACCTATACCACACAACATATACCCCACAACCTGCACCACGCCATCTTCCCACACAACCTATACCACACAAACTATACCACACAATCTTATCACACAACCTATACCACACAAACCGTACCAATCAATCTTATCACACAACCTATACCACACAACCTGTACCACGCCATCTTATCACACAACCTGTACCACACCATCTTATTACAAAATCTATACCACACCATCTTATCACACAATCTATACCACACAACATGTACCACACAATCTTATTACAAAACCTATCCCACACAACCTGTACCACACCATCTTAACACACAACCTGTACCAAACCATCTTATCACACAACCTACCCCACGCCATCTTATCACACAACCTATGCCACACAACATGTACCACACCATCTTATCACACAACCTATACCACACAACCTGTACCACGCCATCTTATCATACAACCTATACCACACAACGTTTACCACACAGCCTGTACCACGCCTTCTTATCACACAACCTATACCACACAACCTATACCACACCATCTTATCACACAACCTATACCACACAACATATACCACACAACCTGCACCACGCCATCTTATCACACAACCTATACCACACAACCTGTACCACGCCATTTAATCACAGAATCTACACCACACAACCTGGACCACGACATCTTATCACACAACCTATACCACACGACCTGTACCACGCCATCTTATCACACAACCTACACCACACAACCTGGACCACGCCATCTTATCACACAACCTATACCACACAACCTATAACACACAACCTGTACCACACCTTCTTATCACACAACCTATACCACACAACCTATACCACGCCATCTTATCACACAACCTATACCACACAACATACACCACACAACCTGCACCACGCCATCTTATCACACAACCTATACCACACAACCTATACCACACAACCTGTACCACGCCATCTTATCACACAACCTACACCACACAACCTGGACCATGCCATCTTATCACACAACCTATACCACACAACCTGTACCACGCCATCTTATCACACAACCTCTACCACACAACCTATACAACAAAACCTGTACAACGCCTTCTTATCACACAACCTATACCACACAACCTATACCACGCCATCTTATCACACAACCTATACCACACAACATATACCCCACAACCTGCACCACGCCATCTTCCCACACAACCTATACCACACAAACTATACCACACAATCT
The DNA here is from genome assembly GCF_013265735.2 of Oncorhynchus mykiss. Lineage (NCBI taxonomy): Eukaryota > Metazoa > Chordata > Actinopteri > Salmoniformes > Salmonidae > Oncorhynchus > Oncorhynchus mykiss. Next base: position 85,213,444 of record NC_048567.1, on the reverse strand, counting down.
TATCACACAACCTATACCACACAAACCGTACCAATCAATCTTATCACACAACCTATACCACACAACCTGTACCACGCCATCTTATCACACAACCTGTACCACACCATCTTATTACAAAATCTATACCACACCATCTTATCACACAATCTATACCACACAACATGTACCACACAATCTTATTACAAAACCTATACCACACAACCTGTACCACACCATCTTATCACACAACCTATACCACACAACATACACCACACAACCTGCACCACGCCATCTTATCACACAACCTATTCCACACAACCTGTACCACGCCATCTTATCACACAACCTACACCACACAACCTGGACCACGCCATCTTATCACACAACCTATACCACACAACCTGTACCACGCCATCTTATCACACAACCTCTACCACACAACCTATACAACAAAACCTGTACAACGCCTTCTTATCACACAACCTATACCACACAACCTATACCACGCCATCTTATCACACAACCTATACCACACAACATATACCACACAACCTGCACCACGCCATCTAATCACACAACCTATACCACACAACCTATACCACACAACCTGTACCACGCCATCTTATCACACAACCTACACCACATAACCTGGACCACGCCATCTTATCACACAACCTATACCACACAACCTGTACCACGCCATCTTATCACACAGTCTATACCACACAACCTATACCACACAAACTATACCACGTCGTCTTATCACACAACCTATACCACGCCATCTTATCACACAACCTATGCCAGACAACCTGTACCACACCATCTTATCACACAACCTATACCATACAACCTGTACCACGCCATCTTATCATACAACCTATACCACACAACCTGTACCACGCCTTCTTATCACACAACCTATACCACACAACCTGTACCACAAATTCTTATCACACAACCTATACCACACAACATATACCACACAACCTGCACCACGCCATCTTATCACACAACCTTTTACCACACAACCTATGCCACACAACCTGTACCACACCATCTTATCACACAACCTATACCACACAACCTGTACCACGCCATCTTATCATACAACCTATACAACACAACCTGTACCACGCCTTCCAATCACACAACCTATACCACACAACCTATACCATGCCATCTTATCACACAACCTATACCACACAACATATACCCCACAACCTGCACCACGCCATCTTCCCACACAACCTATACCACACAAACTATACCACACAATCTTATCACACAACCTATACCACACAAACCGTACCAATCAATCTTATCACACAACCTATACCACACAACCTGTACCACGCCATCTTATCACACAACCTGTACCACACCATCTTATTACAAAATCTATACCACACCATCTTATCACACAATCTATACCACACAACATGTACCACACAATCTTATTACAAAACCTATACCACACAACCTGTACCACACCATCTTAACACACAACCTGTACCAAACCATCTTATCACACAACCTACCCCACGCCATCTTATCACACAACCTATGCCACACAACATGTACCACACCATCTTATCACACAACCTATACCACACAACCTGTACCACGCCATCTTATCATACAACCTATACCACACAACGTTTACCACACAGCCTGTACCACGCCTTCTTATCACACAACCTATACCACACAACCTATACCACACCATCTTATCACACAACCTATACCACACAACATATACCACACAACCTGCACCACGCCATCTTATCACACAACCTATACCACACAACCTGTACCACGCCATTTAATCACAGAATCTACACCACACAACCTGGACCACGACATCTTATCACACAACCTATACCACACGACCTGTACCACGCCATCTTATCACACAACCTACACCACACAACCTGGACCACGCCATCTTATCACACAACCTATACCACACAACCTATAACACACAACCTATACCACACCTTCTTATCACACAACCTATACCACACAACCTATACCACGCCATCTTATCACACAACCTATACCACACAACATACACCACACAACCTGCACCACGCCATCTTATCACACAACCTATACCACACAACCTATACCACACAACCTGTACCACGCCATCTTATCACACAACCTACACCACACAACCTGGACCATGCCATCTTATCACACAACCTATACCACACAACCTGTACCACGCCATCTTATCACACAACCTCTACCACACAACCTATACAACAAAACCTGTACAACGCCTTCTTATCACACAACCTATACCACACAACCTATACCACGCCATCTTATCACACAACCTATACCACACAACATATACCCCACAACCTGCACCACGCCATCTTCCCACACAACCTATACCACACAAACTATACCACACAATATTATCACACAACCTATACCACACAAACCGTACCAATCAATCTTATCACACAACCTATACCACACAACCTGTACCACGCCATCTTATCACACAACCTGTACCACACCATCTTATTACAAAATCTATACCACACCATCTTATCACACAATCTATACCACACAACATGTACCACACAATCTTATTACAAAACCTATACCACACAACCTGTACCACACCATCTTAACACACAACCTGTACCAAACCATCTTATCACACAACCTACCCCACGCCATCTTATCACACAACCTATGCCACACAACATGTACCACACCATCTTATCACACAACCTATACCACACAACCTGTACCACGCCATCTTATCATACAACCTATACCACACGTTTACCACACAGCCTGTACCGCGCCTTCTTATCACACAACCTATACCACACAACCTATACCACACCATCTTATCACACAACCTATACCACACAACATATACCACACAACCTGCACCACGCCATCTTATCACACAACCTATACCACACAACCTGTACCACGCCATTTAATCACAGAATCTACACCACACAACCTGGACCACGACATCTTATCACACAACCTATACCACACGACCTGTACCACGCCATCTTATCACACAACCTACACCACACAACCTGGACCACGCCATCTTATCACACAACCTATACCACACAACCTATAACACACAACCTGTACCACACCTTCTTATCACACAACCTATACCACACAACCTATACCACGCCATCTTATCACACAACCTATACCACACAACATACACCACACAACCTGCACCACGCCATCTTATCACACAACCTATACCACACAACCTATACCACACAACCTGTACCACGCCATCTTATCACACAACCTACACCACACAACCTGGACCACGCCATCTTATCACACAACCTATACCACACAACCTGTACCACGCCATCTTATCACACAACCTCTACCACACAACCTATACAACAAAACCTGTACAACGCCTTCTTATCACACAACCTATACCACACAACCTATACCACGCCATCTTATCACACAACCTATACCACACAACATATACCACACAACCTGCACCACGCCATCTAATCACACAACCTATACCACACAACCTATACCACACAACCTGTACCACGCCATCTTATCACACAACCTACACCACACAACCTGGACCACGCCATCTTATCACACAACCTATACCACACAACCTGTACCACGCCATCTTATCACACAGTCTATACCACACAACCTATACCACACAAACTATACCACGTCATCTTATCACACAACCTATACCACGCCATCTTATCACACAACCTATGCCAGACAACCTGTACCACACCATCTTATCACACAACCTATACCATACAACCTGTACCACGCCATCTTATCATACAACCTATACCACACAACCTGTACCACGCCTTCTTATCACACAACCTATACCACACAACCTGTACCACAACATCTTATCACACAACCTATACCACACAACATATACCACACAACCTGCACCACGCCATCTTATCACACAACCTTTTACCACACAACCTATGCCACACAACCTGTGCCACACCATCTTATCACACAACCTATACCACACAACCTGTACCACGCCATCTTATCATACAACCCATACCACACAACCTGTACCACGCCTTCTTATCACACAACCTATACCACACAACCTATACCATGCCATCTTATCACACAACCTACACCACACAACATATACCACACAACCTGCACCACGTCCTCTTATCACACAACGTATACAATGCCATCTTACCACACAACCTAAACCACACAACATATACACACAACCTGTACCACACAATCTTATCACACAACCTATGTCACACAACCTCTACCACGCCAACTTATCACACAACCAGTACCATGCCATCTTATCACACAACCTAGACCACACAACCTGTACCACACCATCGTATCACACAACCTATACCACGCCATCTTATCACACAACCTATACCACACAACCTGTACCACACCATCTTATCACACAACCTATACCACACAACCTATACCACACAACCTGTACCACGCCATCTTATCGCACAACCTATACCACACAACATATACCACACAACCTGCACCACGCCATCTTATCACACAACCTATACCACACAACCTGTACCACACCATCTTATCACACAACCTACACCACACAACCTGGACCACGCCATCTTATCACACAACCTATACCACACAACCTATACCACACAACCTGTACCACGCCTTCTTATCACACAACCTATACCACACAACCTATACCACGCCATCTTATCACACAACCTATACCACACAACATATACCACACAACCTGCACCACGCCATCTTATCACACAACCTATACCACACAACCTATACCACACAACCTGTACCACGCCATCTTATCACACAACCTGTACCACACAACCTGGACAACGCCATCTTATCACACAACCTATACCACACAACCTGTACCACGCCATCTTATCACACAGTCTATACCACACAACCTATACCACATAAACTATACCACGTCATCTTATCACACAACCTATACCACGCCATCTTATCACAAAATCTATACCACGCCATCTTATCACACAACCTATGCCAGACAACCTGTACCACACCATCTTATCACACAACCTATACCATACAACCTGTACCACGCCATCTTATCATACAACCTATACCACACAACCTATACCACACAACCTGTACCACGCCTTCTTATCACACAACCTATACCACACAACCTGTACCACAACATCTTATCACACAACCTATACCACACAACATATACCACACAACCTGCACCACGCCATCTTATCACACAACCTTTTACCACACAACCTATGCCACACAACCTGTACCACACCATATTATCACACAACCTATACCACACAACCTGTACCACGCCATCTTATCACACAACCTTTTACCACACAACCTATGCCACACAACCTGTACCACACCATATTATCACACAACCTATACCACACAACCTGTACCACGCCATCTTATCACACAACCTTTTACCACACAACCTATGCCACACAACCTGTACCACACCATATTATCACACAACCTATACCACACAACCTGTACCACGCCTTCCAATCACACAACCTATACCACACAACCTATACCATGCAATCTTATCACACAACCTATACCACACAACATATACCACACAACCTGTACCACGCCATCTTATCACACAACCTTTTACCACACAACCTATGCCACACAACCTGTACCACACCATATTATCACACAACCTATACCACACAACCTGTACCACGCCTTCCAATCACACAACCTATACCACACAACCTGTACCACGCCTTCCAATCACACAACCTATACCACACAAACTATACCACACAATCTTATCACACAACCTATACCACAAAACCCGTACCACGCAATCTTATCACACAACCTATACCACACAACCTGTACCCCACCATCTTATCACACAACCTATAACATGCCATCTTATCACACAACCTGTACCACACCATCTTATTACAAAATCTATACCACACCATCTTATCACACAATCTATACCACACAACATGTACCACACAATCTTATTACAAAACCTATACCACACAACCTGTACCACACCATCTTAACACACAACTTGTACCAAACCATCTTATCACACAACCTATGCCACACAACATGTACCACACCATCTTATCACACAACCTATACCACACAACCTGTACCACGCCATCTTATCATACAACCTATACCACACAACCTTTACCACACAGCCTGTACCACGCCTTCTTATCACACAACCTATACCACACAACCTATACCACACCATCTTATCACACAAACTATACCACACAACATATACCACACAACCTGCACCACGCCATCTTATCACACAACCTATACCACACAACCTGTACCACGCCATTTAATCACAGAATCTACACAGCACAACCTGGACCACGACATCTTATCACACAACCTATACCACACGACTTGTACCACGCCATCTCATCACACAACCTACACCACACAACCTGGACCACGCCATCTTATCACACAACCTATACCACACAACCTATACCACACAACCTGTACCACGCCTTCTTATCACACAACCTATACCACACAACATATACCACACAACCTGCACCACGCCATCTTATCACACAACCTATACCACACAACCTATACCACACAACCTGTACCACGCCATCTTATCACACAACCTACACCACACAACCTGGACCACGCCATCTTATCACACAACCTATACCACACAACCTGTACCACGCCATCTTATCACACAACCTATACCACACAACCTACACCACGCCATCTTATCACACAACCTATACCACACAACATATACCACACAACCTGTACCACGCCATCTTATCACACAACCTATACCACACAACCTATACCACACAACCTGTACCACGCCATCTTATCACACAACCTACACAACACAACCTGGACCACGCCATCTTATCATACAACCTATACTACACAACCTGTACCACGCCATCTTATCACACAGTCTATACCACACAACCTATACCACACAAACTATACCACGTCATCTTATCACACAACCTATACCACGCCATCTTATCACACAATCTATACCACGCCATCTTATCACACAACCTATGCCAGACAACCTGTACCACACCATCTTATCACACAACCTATACCATACAACCTGTACCACGCCATCTTATCATACAACCTATACCACACAACCTATACCACACAACCTGTACCACGCCTTCTTATCACACAACCTCTACCACACAACCTGTACCACATCTCATCACACAACCTATACCACACAACATATACCACACAACCTGCACCACGCCATCTTATCACACAACCTTTTACCACACAACCTATGCCACACAACCTGTACCACACCATCTTATCACACAACCTATACCACACAACCTGTACCACGCCATCTTATCATACAACCTATACCACACAACCTGTACCACGCCTTCTTATCACACAACCTATACCACACAACCTATACCACACAACCTGCACCACGCCATCATATCACACAACCTATACCACACAACATATACCACACAACCTGCACCACGCCATCTTACCACACAACCTATACCACACAAACTATACCACACAATCTTATCACACAACCTATACCACACAACCTGTACCACACCATCTTATCACACAACCTATACCACGCCATCTTATCACACAACCTGTACCACACCATCTTATTACAAAATCTATACCACACCATCTTATCACACAATCTATACCACACAACATGTACCACACAATCTTATTACACAACCTATACCACACAACCTGTACCACACCATCTTAACACACAACCTGTACCAAACCATCTTATCACACAACCTATACCACGCCATCTTATCACACAACCTATACCACACAACCTGTACCACGCCTTCTTATCACACAACCTATACCACACAACCTATACCACGCCATCTTATCACACAACCTATACCACACAACATATACCACACAACCTGCACCACGCTATCTTATCACACAACCTATACCACACAACCTATACCACACAACCTTTACCACGCCATCTTATCACACAACCTACACCACACAACCTGGACCACGCCATCTTATCACACAACCTATACCACACAACCTATACCACATAACCTGGACCACGCCATCTTATCACACAACCTATACCACACAACCTGTACCACGCCATCTTATCACACAGTCTATACCACACAACCTATACCACACAAACTATACCACGTCATCTTATCACACAACCTATACCAAGCCATCTTATCACACAACCTATACCACGCCATCTTATCACACAACCTATGCCAGACAACCTGTACCACACCATCTTATCACACAACCTATACCATACAACCTGTACCACGCCTTCTTATCACACAACCTATACCACACAACCTGTACCACACCATCTTATCACACAACCTATACCACACAACATATACCACACAACCTGCACCACGCCATCTTATCACACAACCTATACCACACAACCTATAACACACAACCTGCACAACGCCATCTTATCACACAACCTATACCACAAAACCTATACCACACAACCTGTACCACGCCATCTTATCACACAACCTACACCACACAACCTGGACCACGCCATCTTATCACACAACCTATACCACACAACCTGTACCACGCCATCTTATCACACAACCTATACCACGCCATCTTATCACACAACCTATACCACGCCATCTTATCACACAACCTATGCCAGACAACCTGTACCACACCATCTTATCACATAACCTATACCATACAACCTGTACCACGCCATCTTATCACACAACCTATATCACACAACCTATACCACACAACCTGGAACACGCCATCTTATCACACAACCTATACCACACAACCTGTACCACGCCATCTTATCACACAGTCTATACCACACAACCTATACCACACAAACTATACCACGTCATCTTATCACACAACCTATACCACGCCATCTTATCACACAACCTATACCACGCCATCTTATCACACAACCTATGCCAGACAACCTGTACCACACCATCTTATCACACAACCTATACCATACAACCTGTACCACGCCTTCTTATCACACAACCTATACCACACAACCTGTACCACACCATCTTATCACACAACCTATACCACACAACATATACCACACAACCTGCACCACGCCATCTTATCACACAACCTATACCACACAACCTATAACACACAACCTGTACCACGCCATCTTATCACACAATCTACACCACACAACCTGGACCATGCCATCTTATCACAAAACCTATACCACATGACCTGTACCACGCCATCTTATCACACAACCTATACCACACAACCTATACCACACAACCTGTACCACGCCATCTTATCACACAACCTATACCACACAACCTGTACCACCCCATCTTATCACACAACCTATACCACACAACCTGTACCACACCATCTTATCACACAACCTATACCACGCCTTCTTATCACACAACCTATACCACACAACCTACACCACGCCAATCTTATCACACAACCTATACCACACAACCTGTACCACCCCATCTTATCACTCAACCTATAACACACAACCTGTACCACGCCATCTTATCCCACAACCTATATCACACAACCTATACCACACAATCTATACCACAACATCTTATCACACAACCTACACGACACAACCTGTACCACGCCATCTTATCACACAACCTACACCACGCCAATCTTATCACACAACCTATACCACACAACCTGTACCACGCCATCTTATCACACAACCTATACCACACCACTTATACCACGCCATCTTATCACACAACCTATACCACACCACCTATACCACACAACCTGCACCACGCCATCTTATCACACAACCTATACCACACAACCTATATCACACAACCTGCACCACGCCATCTTATCACACAACCTATACCACACAACCTATATCACACAACCTGTACCACGCCAACTTATCGAACAACCTGTACCACACAATCTTATCACACAATCTATATCACACAACCTCTACCACGCCAACTTATCGAACAACCTGTACCACGCCATCTTATCACACAACCTATTTCACACAACCTATACCACACAATCTATACCACACCATCTTATCACACAACCTACACAACACAACCTGTACCACGCCATCTTATCACACAACCTGTACCACGCCATCTTATCCCACAACCTATATCACACAACCTATACCACACAATCTATACCACACCATCATATCACACAACCTACACGACACAACCTGTACCACGCCATCTTATCACACAACCTACACCACGCAAATCTTATCACACAACCTATACCACACAACCTGTACCACGCCATCTTATCACACAACCTATACCACACCACCTATACCACGCCATCTTATCACACAACCTGTACCACACCACCTATACCACACAACCTGCACCACGCCATCTTATCACACAACCTATACCACACAACCTATATCACACAACCTGTACCACGCCATCTTATCACACAACCTATACCCCACAACCTATACCACACAACCTGTACCACACAATCTTATCACACAACCTATATTACACAACCTCTACCACGCCAACTTATCACACAACCTGTACCACGCCATCTTATCACACAACCTATACCACACAACCTGTACCACACCATCTTATCAAACAACCTATACCACGCCATCTTATCACACAACCTATACCACACAACATATACCACACAACCTGTACCACGCCATCTTATCACACAACCTATACCATACAACCTGGACCACGCCATCTTATCACACAACCTGTACCACGCCATCTTATCACACAACCTATACCACGCCATCTTACCACACAACCTATACCACACAACCTATACCACACATCATGTACCAAACAATCTTATCACACAACCTATACCACACAACCTGTATAACGCCATCTTATCACAGAACCTATATCACACAACCTGTACCACGCCATCTTATCACACAACTATACCACACAACCTGTACCACGCCATCTTATCATACAACCTATACCACACAACCTATACCACACAACCTGTACCACGCCTTCTTATCACACAACCTATACCACACAACCTATACCAAGCCATCTTATCACACAACCTATGCCAGACAACCTGTACCACACCATCTTATCACACAACCTATACCATACAACCTGTACCACGCCATCTTATCATACAACCTATACAACACAACCTATACCACACAACCTGTACCACGCCTTCTTATCACACAACCTCTACCACACAACCTGTACCACAACATCTTATCACACAACCTATACCACACAACATATACCACACAACCTGCACCACGCCATCTTATCACACAACCTTTTACCACACAACCTATGCCACACAACCTGTACCACACCATCTTATCACACAACCTATACCACACAACCTGTACCACGCCATCTTATCATACAACCTATACCACACAACCTGTACCACGCCTTCTTATCACACAACCTATACCACACAACCTATACCACACAACCTGCACCACGCCATCATATCACACAACCTATACCACACAACATATACCACACAACCTGCACCACGCCATCTTACCACACAACCTATACCACACAAACTATACCACACAATCTTATCACACAACCTATACCACACAATCCGTACCACGCAATCTTATCACACAACCTATACCACACAACCTGTACCACACCATCTTATCACACAACCTATACCACACCATCTTATCACACAACCTGTACCACACCATCTTATTACAAAATCTATACCACACCATCTTATCACACAATCTATACCACACAACATGTACCACACAATCTTATTACACAACCTATACCACACAACCTGTACCACACCATCTTAACACACAACCTGTACCAAACCATCTTATCACACAACCTATACCACGCCATCTTATCACACAACCTATACCACACAACCTGTACCACGCCATCTTATCATACAACCTATACCACACAACCTTTACCACACAGCCTGTACCACGCCTTCTTATCACACAACCTATACCACACAACATATACCGCACAACCTGCACCACGCCATCTTATCACACAACCTATACCACACAACCTATACCACACAACCTGTACCACGCCATTTAATCACAGAATCCACACCACACAACCTGGACCACGGCATCTTATCACACAACCTATACCACACGACCTGTACCACGCCATCTTATCACACAACCTATACCACACAACCTATACCACGCCATCTTATCACACAACCTATACCACACAACCTATACTACACAACCTGTACCACGCCTTCTTATCACACAACCTATACCACACAACCTATACCACGCCATCTTATCGCACAACCTATACCACACAACATATACCACACAACCTGCACCACGCAATCTTATCACACAACCTATACCACACAACCTATACCACACAACCTGTACCACACCATCTTATCACACAACCTACACCACACAACCTGGACCACGCCATCTTATCACACAACCTATTCCACACAACCTATACCACACAACCTGTACCACGCCTTCTTATCACACAACCTATACCACACAACCTATACCACGCCATCTTATCACACAACCTATACCACACAACATATACCACACAACCTGCACCACGCCATCTTATCACACAACCTATACCACACAACCTATACCACACAACCTTTACCACGCCATCTTATCACACAACCTACACCACACAACCTGGACCACGCCATCTTATCACACAACCTATACCACACAACCTGTATCACGCCATCTTATCACACAAACTATACCACGCCATCTTATCACACAACCTATACCACACCATCTTATCACACAACCTATGCCAGACAACCTGTACCACAACATCTTATCACACAACCTATACCATACAACCTGTACCACGCCATCTTATCACACAACCTATACCACACAACCTATACCACACAACCTGGACCACGCCATCTTATCACACAACCTATACCACACAACCTGTACCACGCCATCTTATCACACAGTCTATACCACACAACCTATACCACACAAACTATACCACGTCATCTTATCACACAACCTATACCAAGCCATCTTATCACACAACCTATACCACGCCATCTTATCACACAACCTATGCCACACAACCTGTACCACACCATCTTATCACACAACCTATACCATACAACCTGTACCACGCCTTCTTATCATACAACCTATACCACACGACCTGTACCACACCATCTTATCACACAACCTATACCACACAACATATACCACACAAACTGCACCACGCCATCTTATCACACAACCTATACCACACAACCTATAACACACAACCTGCACAACGCCATCTTATCACACAACCTATACCACAAAACCTATACCACACAACCTGTACCACGCCATCTTATCACACAACCTACACCACACAACCTGGACCATGCCATCTTATCACACAACCTATACCACACAACCTGTACCACGCCATCTTATCACACAACCTATACCACGCCATCTTTTCACACAACCTATACCACGCCATCTTATCACACAACCTATGCCAGACAACCTGTACCACACCATCTTATCACATAACCTATACCATACAACCTGTACCACGCCATCTTATCACACAACCTATATCACACAACCTATACCACACAACCTGGAACACGCCATCTTATCACACAACCTATACCACACAACCTGTACCACGCCATCTTATCACACAGTCTATACCACACAACCTATACCACACAAACTATACCACGTCATCTTATCACACAACCTATACCACGCCATCTTATCACACAACCTATACCATGCCATCTTATCACACAACCTATGCCAGACAACCTGTACCACACCATCTTATCACACAACCTATACCATACAACCTGTACCACGCCTTCTTATCACACAACCTATACCACACAACCTGTACCACACCATCTTATCACACAACCTATACCACACAACATATACCACACAACCTGCACCACGCCATCTTATCACACAACCTATACCACACAACCTATAACACACAACCTGTACCACGCCATCTTATCACACAATCTACACCACACAACCTGGACCACGCCATCTTATCACACAACCTATACCACACAACCTATACCACACAACCTGTACCACCCCATCTTATCACACAACCTATACCACACAACCTGTACCACACCATCTTATCACACAACCTATACCACGCCTTCTTATCACACAACCTATACCACACAACCTACACCACGCCAATCTTATCACACAACCTATACCACACAACCTGTACCACCCCATCTTATCACTCAACCTATAACACACAACCTGTACCACGCCATCTTATCCCACAACCTATATCACACAACCTATACCACACAATCTATACCACAACATCTTATCACACAACCTACACGACACAACCTGTACCACGCCATCTTATCACACAACCTACACCACGCCAATCTTATCACACAACCTATACCACACAACCTGTACCACGCCCTCTTATCACACAACCTATACCACACCACTTATACCACGCCATCTTATCACACAACCTATACCACACCACCTATACCACACAACCTGCACCACGCCATCTTATCACACAACCTATACCACACAACCTATATCACACAACCTGCACCACGCCATCTTATCACACAACCTATACCACACAACCTATATCACACAACCTGTACCACGCCAACTTATCGAACAACCTGTACCACACAATCTTATCACACAACCTATATCACACAACCTCTACCACGCCAACTTATCGAACAACCTGTACCACGCCATCTTATCACACAACCTATTTCACACAACCTATACCACACAATCTATACCACACCATCTTATCACACAACCTACACAACACAACCTGTACCACGCCATCTTATCACACAACCTGTACCACGCCATCTTATCCCACAACCTATATCACACAACCTATACCACACAATCTATACCACACCATCATATCACACAACCTACACGACACAACCTGTACCACGCCATCTTATCACACAACCTACACCACGCAAATCTTATCACACAACCTATACCACACAACCTGTACCACGCCATCTTATCACACAACCTATACCACACCACCTATACCACGCCATCTTATCACACAACCTGTACCACACCACCTATACCACACAACCTGCACCACGCCATCTTATCACACAACCTATACCACACAACCTATATCACACAACCTGTACCACGCCATCTTATCACACAACCTATACCCCACAACCTATACCACACAACCTGTACCACACAATCTTATCACACAACCTATATTACACAACCTCTACCACGCCAACTTATCACACAACCTGTACCACGCCATCTTATCACACAACCTATACCACACAACCTGTACCACACCATCTTATCAAACAACCTATACCACGCCATCTTATCACACAACCTATACCACACAACATATACCACACAACCTGCACCACGCCATCTTATCACACAACCTATACCATACAACCTGGTCCACGCCATCTTATCACACAACCTGTACCACGCCATCTTATCACACAACCTATACCACGCCATCTTACCACACAACCTATACCACACAACCTATACCACACATCATGTACCAAACAATCTTATCACACAACCTATACCACACAACCTGTATAACGCCATCTTATCACAGAACCTATATCACACAACCTGTACCACGCCATCTTATCACACAACTATACCACACAACCTGTACCACGCCATCTTATCATACAACCTATACCACACAACCTATACCACACAACCTGTACCACGCCTTCTTATCACACAACCTATACCACACAACCTATACCAAGCCATCTTATCACACAACCTATACCACACAACATATACCACACAACCTGCACCACGCCATCTTATCACACAACCTACACCACACGACCTGGACCACGCCATCTTATCACACAACCTATACCACACAACCTATACCACACAACCTGTACCACGCCATCTTATCACACAACCTGCACCACACAACCTGGACCACGCCATCTTATCACACAACCTGTACCAAGCCATCTTATCACACAACCTATACCACGCCATCTTACCACACAACCTATACCACACAACCTATACCACACAACATGTACCATACAATCTTATCACACAACCTATACCACACAACCTGTATAACGCCATCTTATCACAGAACCTATATCACACAAACTGTACCACGCCATCTTATCACACAACAATACCACACAACCTGTACAACGCAATCTTATCACACAACCTATACCACGCCATCTTATCACACAACCTATACCACACAACCTGTACCACGCCATCTTATCACACAACCTATACCACACAACCTATACCACACCATCTAATCACACAACCTATACCACGCCATCTTATCACACAACCTATACCACACAACCTGTACCACACCATCTTATCACACAACCTATACCACGCCATCTTATCACACAACCTATACCACACAACCTGTACCACGCCATCTTATCACACAACCTATACCACACAACCTATACCACACCATCTAATCACACAACCTATACCATGCCATCTTATCACACAACCTATACCACACAACCTATACCACACCATCTAATCACACAACCTATACCATGCCATCTTATCACACAACCTATACCACACAACCTATACAACATAATCTATACCACACAACATGTACCACACAATCTTATTACACAACCTATACCACACAACCTGTACCACACCATCTTAACACACAACCTGTACCAAACCATCTTATCACACAACCTATACCACGCCATCTTATCACACAACCTATGCCACACAACACGTATCACACCATCTTATCACACAACCTATACCACACAACCTGTACCACGCCATCTTATCATACAACCTATACCATACAACATATACCACACAACCTGCACCACGCCATCTTATCACACAGCCTATACCACACAACCTATACCACACAACCTGTACTACACAACCTGTTCCACGCCATCTTATCACAGAACCTACACCACACAACCTGGACCACGGCATCTTATCACACAACCTATACCACACAACATATACCACACAACCTGCACCACGCCATCTTATCACACAATCTACACCACACAACCTGGACCATGCCATCTTATCACACAACCTATACCACATGACCTGTACCACGCCATCTTATCACACAACCTATACCACGCCTTCTTATCACACAACCTATACCACACAACCTACACCACGCCAATCTTATCACACAACCTATACCACACAACCTGTACCACCCCATCTTATCACTCAACCTATAACACACAACCTGTACCACGCCATCTTATCCCACAACCTATATCACACAACCTATACCACACAATCTATACCACAACATCTTATCACACAACCTACACGACACAACCTGTACCACGCCATCTTATCAAACAACCTACACCACGCCAATCTTATCACACAACCTATACCACACAACCTGTACCACGCCATCTTATCAAACAACCTACACCACCCCATCTTATCACACAACCTATACCACACAATCTATACCACAACATTTTATCACACAACCTACACGACACAACCTGTACCATGCCATCTTATCAAACAACCTACACCACCCCATCTTATCACACAACCTATACCACACCACTTATACCACGCCATCTTATCACACAACCTATACCACACCACCTATACCACACAACCTGCACCACGCCATCTTATCACACAACCTATACCACACAACCTATATCACACAACCTGTACCACACCATCTTATCACACAACCTATACCACACAACCTATATCACACAACCTGTACCACGCCAACTTATCGAACAACCTGTACCACACAATCTTATCAAACAACCTATATCACACAACCTCTACCACGCCAACTTATCGAACAACCTGTACCACGCCATCTTATCACACAACCTATTTCACACAACCTATACCACACAATCTATACCACACCATCTTATCACACAACCTACACAACACAACCTGTACCACGCCATCTTATCACACAACCTGTACCACGCCATCTTATCCCACAACCTATATCACACAACCTATACCACACAATATATACCACACCATCATATCACACAACCTACACGACACAACCTGTACCACGCCAGCTTATCACACAACCTAAACCACGCAAATCTTATCACACAACCTATACCACACAACCTGTACCACGCCATCTTATCACACAACCTATACCACACCACCTATACCACGCCATCTTATCACACAACCTGTACCACACCACCTATACCACACAACCTGCACCAGGCCATCTTATCACACAACCTATACCACACAACCTATATCACACAACCTGTACCACGCCATCTTATCACACAACCTATACCCCACAACCTATACCACACAACCTATACAATGCCATCTTACCAAACAACCTATACCACACAACATATACACACAACCTGTACCACACAATCTTATCACACAACCTATATTACACAACCTCTACCACGCCAACTTATCACACAACCTGTACCACGCCATCTTATCACACAACCTATACCACACAACCTGTACCACACCATCTTATCACACAACCTATACCACGCCTTCTTATCACACAACCTATACCACACAACCTATACCACGCCATCTTATCACACAACCTATACCACACAACATATACCACACAACCTGCACCACGCCATCTTATCACACAACCTATACCATACAACCTGGACCACGCCATCTTATCACACAACCTGTACCACGCCATCTTATCACACAACCTATACCACGCCATCTTACCACAACACCTATACCACACAATCTATACCACACATCATGTACCAAACAATCTTATCACACAACCTATACCACACAACCTGTATAACGCCATCTTATCACAGAACCTATATCACACAACCTGTACCACGCCATCTTATCACACAACTATACCACACAACCTGTACCACGCCATCTTATCATACAACCTATACCACACAACCTATACCACACAACCTGTACCACGCCTTCTTATCACACAACCTATACCACACAACCTATACCAAGCCATCTTATCACACAACCTGTACCACGCCATCTTATCACACAACTATACCACACAACCTGTACCACGCCATCTTATCATACAACCTATACCACACAACATATACCACACAACCTGCACCACGCCATCTTATCACACAACCTACACCACACAACCTGGACCACGCCATCTTATCACACAACCTATACCACACAACCTATACCACACAACCTGTACCACGCCATCTTATCACACAACCTGCACCACACAACCTGGACCACGCCATCTTATCACACAACCTGTACCAAGCCATCTTATCACACAACCTATACCACGCCATCTTACCACACAACCTATACCACACAACCTATACCACACAACATGTACCATACAATCTTATCACACAACCTATACCACACAACCTGTATAACGCCATCTTATCACAGAACCTATATCACACAAACTGTACCACGCCATCTTATCACACAACTATACCACACAAACTGTACAACGCAATCTTATTACAAAAACTATACCACAAAACCTGCACAACGTCATCTTATCACACAACCTATACCACACAACCGGTACCACACCATCTTATCACACAACCTATACCACGCCATCTTATCACACAACCTATACCACACAACCTGTACCACGCCATCTTATCACACAACCTATACCACACAACCTATACCACACCATCTAATCACACAACCTATACCATGCCATCTTATCACACAACCTATACCACACAACCTATACAACATAATCTATACCACACAACATGTACCACACAATCTTATTACACAACCTATACCACACAAGCTGTACCACACCATCTTAACACACAACCTGTACCAAACCATCTTATCACACAACCTATACCACGCCATCTTATCACACAACATATGCCACACAACACGTATCACACCATCTTATCACACAACCTATACCACACAACCTGTACCACGCCATCTTATCATACAACCTATACCACACAACCTATACCACTCGACCTGTACCACGCCTTCTTATCACACAACCTATACCACACAACCTATACCACACCATCTTATCACACAACCTATACCACACAACATATACCACACAACCTGCACCACGCCATCTTATCACACAGCCTATACCACACAACCTATACCACACAACCTGTACCACACAACCTGTTCCACACCATCTTATCACAGAACCTACACCACACAACCTGGACCACGGCATCTTATCACACAACCTATACCACACAACATATACCACACAACCTGCACCATGCCATCTTATCACACAACCTACACCACACAACCTGGACCACGCCATCTTATCACACAACCTATACCACACAACCTATACCACACAACCTGTACCACGCCATCTTATCACACAACCTACACCACACAACCTGCACCACGCCATCTTATCACACAACCTGTACCAAGCCATCTTATCACACAACCTATACCACGCCATCTTACCACAAAACCTATACCACACAGCCTATACCACACAACATTAATCACACAAACTATACCACACAACCTGTACCACGCCATCTTATCACACAACTTATACCACACAACCTATACCACACAACCTGTACCACGCCATCTTATCACACAACCT
This sequence comes from Oncorhynchus mykiss, assembly GCF_013265735.2. Taxonomy (NCBI): domain Eukaryota; kingdom Metazoa; phylum Chordata; class Actinopteri; order Salmoniformes; family Salmonidae; genus Oncorhynchus; species Oncorhynchus mykiss. The sequence goes on along the minus strand of NC_048567.1, from coordinate 85,192,664 downwards.
ACACCACACAACCTGGACCACGCCATCTTATCACACAACCTATACCACACAACCTGTACCACGCCATGTTATCACACAGTCTATACCACACAACCTATACCACACAAACTATACCACGTCATCTTATCACACAACCTATACCACGCCATCTTATCACACAATCTATACCACGCCATCTTATCACACAACCTATACCAGACAACCTGTACCACACCATCTTATCACACAACCTATACCATACAACCTGTACCACGCCATCTTATCATACAACCTACACCACACAACCTGGACCACGCCATCTTATCACACAACCTATACCACAACCTGTACCACGCCATCTTATCACACAGTCTATACCACACAACCTATACCACACAAACTATACCACGTCATCTTATCACACAACCTATACCACGCCATCTTATCACACAATCTATACCACGCCATCTTATCACACAACCTATACCACACAACCTGTACCACGCCATCTTATCACACAGTCTATACCACACAACCTATACCACACAAACTATACCACGTCATCTTATCACACAACCTATACCACGCCATCTTATCACACAATCTATACCACGCCATCTTATCACACAACCTATACCATACAACCTGTACCACGCCATCTTATCATACAACCTATACCACACAACCTATACCACACAACCTGGACCACGCCATCTTATCACACAACCTATACCACACAACCTGTACCACGCCATCTTATCACACAGTCTATACCACACAACCTATACCACACACACTATACCACGTCATCTTATCACACAACCTATACCACGCCATCTTATCACACAACCTATACCAGACAACCTGTACCACACCATCTTATCACACAACCTATACCATACAACCTGTACCACGCCTTCTTATCACACAACCTATACCACACAACCTGTACCACACCATCTTATCACACAACCTATACCACACAACATATACCACACAACCTGCACCACGCCATCTTATCACACAACCTATACCACACAACCTATAACACACAACCTGTACCACGCCATCTTATCACACAATCTACACCACACAACCTGGACCACGCCATCTTATCACACAACCTATACCACACGACCTGTACCACGCCATCTTATCACACAACCTATACCACACAACCTATACCACACAACCTGTACCACGCCATCTTATCACACAACCTATACCACACAACCTGTACCACGCCATCTTATCACACAACCTATACCACACAACCTGTACCACACCATCTTATCACACAACCTATACCACGCCTTCTTATCACACAACCTATACCACACAACCTATACCACGCCATCTTATCACACAACCTATACCACACAACATATACCACCCAACCTGCACCACGCCATCTTATCACACAACCTATACCATACACCCTGTACCACGCCATCTTATCACACAACCTGTACCACGCCATCTTATCACACAACCTATACCACGCCATCTTACCACACAACCTATACCACACAACCTATACCACACATCATGTACCACACAATCTTATCACACAACCTATACCACACAACCTGTATAACGCCATCTTATCACAGAACCTATATCACACAACCTGTACCACGCCTTCTTATCACACAACTATACCACACAACCGGTACCACGCCATCTTATCATACAACCTATACCACACAACCTATACCCCACAACCTATACCAATCCATCTTATCACACAACCTATACCACACAGCATATACCACACAACCTGCACCACGCCATCTTATCACACAACCTACACCACACAACCTGGACCACGCCATCTTATCACACAACCTATACCACACAACCTATACCACACAACCTGTACCACGCCATCTTATCACACAACCTACACCACACAACCTGGACCACGCCATCTTATCACACAACCTGTACCAAGCCATCTTATCACACAACCTATACCACGCCATCTTACCACACAACCTATACCACACAACCTATACCACACAACATGTACCATACAATCTTATCACACAACCTATACCACACAACCTGTATAACGCCATCTTATCACAGAACCTATATCACACAACCTGTACCACGCCATCTTATCACACAACTATACCACACAACCTGTACCACGCAATCTTATCACAAAAACTATACCACAAAACCTGCACAACGTCATCTTACCACACAACCTATACCACACAACCTATACCACACAGCATGTACCATACAATCTTATCACACAACCTATACCACACAACCTGTATAACGCCATCTTATCACAGAACCTATATCACACAACCTGTACCACGCCATCTTATCACACAACTATACCACACAACCTGTACCACGCAATCTTATCACAAAAACTATACCACAAAACCTGCACAACGTCATCTTACCACACAACCTATACCACACAACCTATACCACACAGCATGTACCATACAATCTTATCACACAACCTATACCACACAACCTGTATAACGCCATCTTATCACAGAACCTATATCACACAACCTGTACCACGCCATCTTATCACACAACTATACCACACAACCTGTACCACGCAATCTTATCACAAAAACTATACCACAAAACCTGCACAACGTCATCTTATCACACAACCTATACCACACAACCTGTACCACACCATCTTATCACACAACCTATACCACGCCATCTTATCACACAACCTATACCACACAACCTGTACCACGCCATCTTATCACACAACCTATACCACACAACCTATACCACACCATCTTAACACACAACCTGTACCAAACCATCTTATCACACAACCTATACCACGCCATCTTATCACACAACCTATGCCACACAACACGTATCACACCATCTTATCACACAACCTATACCACACAACCTGTACCACGCCATCTTATCATACAACCTATACCACACAACCTATACCACACGACCTGTACCACGCCTTCTTATCACACAACCTATACCACACAACCTATACCACACCATCTTATCACACAACCTATACCACACAACATATACCACACAACCTGTACCACGCCATCTTATCACACAACCTATACCACACAACCTATACCACACAACCTGTACCACACAACCTGTTCCACGCCATCTTATCACAGAACCTACACCACACAACCTGGACCACGCCATCTTATCACACAACCTATACCACACGACCTGTACCACGCCATCTTATCACACAACCTATACCACACAACCTATACCACACAACCTGTACCACGCCATTTTATCACACAACCTATATCACACAACCTGTACCACGCCATCTTATCACACAATCTATACCACACAACCTGTACCACGCCATCTTATCACACAACCTATACCACACAACCAGTACCACACCATCTTATCACACAACCTATACCACACAACCAGTACCACACCATCTTATCACACAACCTATACCACACAACCTATACTACCCCACCTGTACCACGCCATCTTATCACCCAATCTATACCACACAACCTATACCACACAAACTATACCACGTCATCTTTTCACACAACCTGTACCACACCATCTTATCACACAACCTATACCACGCCATCTTATCACACAACCTATACCACACAACCTATACTACACAACTTGTACCATGCATTCTTATCACACAACCTATACCACACAACCTATACCACGCCATTTTATCGCACAACCTATACCACACAACATATACCACACAACCTGCACCACGCAATCTTTTCACACAACCTATACCACACAAACTATACCACACAACCTGTACCACACCAGCTTATCACACAACCTACACCACACAACCTGGACCACGCCATCTTATCACACAACCTATACCACACAACCTATACCACACAACCTGTACCACGCCTTCTTATCACACAACCTATGCTCCTGGACTACAATATCCGGACCCACGACCGGTCCATCGATGTCACCGCATGAAGAGGAATAAACAGATTCACCCCATCGCGACGTCCCCCAAAGGCCTAACTCTCTAGCCCTTGCTATCTCCTTGCTTGCAAATTCGGCCTGCTAACTGCTAGCTTGTTTAGCCCGGTCCGCTAACTGCTACCGTGTTTAGCACCTACTAACTGTTAGCTTGTTAGCACAGGCCTGCTAACCGTCTGAATCGCCGCGTCCCAAACACTCACTGAACCCATATTTACTTTCTATCCCTTTTCGATTTTTAATTTGTTTATACCTTCCGGTAACCTGCCTCACCCAATGTGATACGGAACCGCTATTATTTTTAATTTTTAGAACACACTCAAGAACCTCCAGAAGCTAACCAGCTAACTGGCTACAAGCTATTTAGTCATTGTTAGTTTTCTAACCTGGATAACACTCGCCAGTCCAGCTTCCCTGTCCCATCCACCGCTGCCCCTTGGACACTGATCACTTGGCTACATAGCTGATGCATGCTGGACTGTCCATTAATCACGGTAATCCATTCTGCTTGTTTATGTTTTATCTGTCGGCCCCAGCCGCACTCAGGCTCTGTGTGTAGTTAATCCGAGCCCCCCTCTGCCTAGTCAATCGCCATTCTACCTGCTGTTGTTGTGCTAGCTGATTAGCTGTTGTTGTCTCACCTACTGTTTTAGCTAGCTCTCCCAATTCAACACCTGTGATTACTGTATGCCTCGCTGTATGTCTCTCTCAAATGTCAATATGCCTTGTATACTGTTGTGCCGGTTAGTTATCATTGTTTTAGTTTACAATGGAGCCCCTAGCTCCACTCTTTATACCCCTGATACCTCCTTTGTCCCACCCCCCACACATGTGGTGACCTCACCCATTACAACCAGCATGTCCAGAGATACAACCTCTCTCATCATCACCCAGTGCCTGGGCTTACCTCCGCTGTACCCGCACCCCACCATACCCCTGTTTGCGCATTATGCCCTGAATATATTCTACCATGCCCAGAAACCTGCTCCTCTTATTCTCTGTCCCCAACGCCCTAGGCGACCAGTTTTGATAGCCTTCAGCCGCACCCTCATACTACTCCTTCTCTGTTCCGCGGGTGATGTGGATGTAAACCCAGGCCCTGCATGTCCCCAGGCACCCTCATTTGTTGACTTCTGTGATCGAAAAAGCCTTGGTTTCATGCATGTCAACATCAGAAGCCTCCTCCCTAAGTTTGTCTTACTCACTGCTCTAGCACACTCTGCTAACCCTGATGTCCTTGCCGTGTCTGAATCCTGGCTCAGGAAGGCCACCAAAAATTCTGAGATTTCCATACCCAACTATAACATCTTCCGTCAAGATAGAACTGCCAAAGGGGGAGGAGTTGTAGTCTACTGCAGAGATAGCCTGCAAAGTAATGTCATACTTTCCAGGTCCATACCCAAACAGTTCGAACTACTAATTTTGAAAATTACTCTCTCCAGAAATAAGTCTCTCACTGTTGCCGCCTGCTACCGACCCCCCTCAGCTCCCAGCTGTGCCCTGGACACCATTTGTGAATTGATCGCCCCCCATCTAGCTTCAGAGTTTGTTCTGTTAGGTGACCTAAACTGGGATATGCTTAACACCCCGGCAGTCCTACAATCTAAGCTAGATGCCCTCAATCTCACTCAAATCATCAAGGAACCCACCAGGTACAACCCTAACTCTGTAAACAAGGGCACCCTCATAGACGTCATCCTGACCAACTGGCCCTCCAAATACACCTCCGCTGTCTTCAACCAGGATCTCAGCGATCACTGCCTCATTGCCTGTATCCGCTACGGAGCCGCAGTCAAACGACCACCCCTCATCACTGTCAAACGCTCCCTAAAACACTTCTGTGAGCAGGCCTTTCTAATCGACCTGGCCCGGGTATCCTGGAAGGACATTGACCTCATCCCGTCAGTTGAGGATGCCTGGTCTTTCTTTAAAAGTAACTTCCTCACCATTTTAGATAAGCATGCTCCGTTCAAAAAATGCAGAACTAAGAACAGATACAGCCCCTGGTTCACTCCAGACCTGACTGCCCTCGACCAGCACAAAAACATCCTGTGGCGGACTGCAATAACATTGAATAGTCCCCGCGATATGCAACTGTTCAGGGAAGTCAGGAACCAATACACACAGTCAGTCAGGAAAGCTAAAGCCAACTTCTTCAGGCAGAAGTTTGCATCCTGTAGCTCCAACTCCAAAAAGTTCTGGGACACTGTGAAGTCCATGGAGAACAAGAGCACCTCCTCCCAGCTGCCCACTGCACTGAGGCTAGGTAACACGGTCACCACCGATAAATCCATGATTATCGAAAACTTCAACAAGCATTTCTCAACGGCTGGCCATGCCTTCCGCCTGGCTACTCCAACCTCAGCCAACAGCCCCCCCCCCCTCTCCCCGCAGCTACTCGCCCAAGCCTCTCCAGGTTCTCCTTTACCCAAATCCAGATAGCAGATGTTCTGAAAGAGCTGCAAAACCTGGACCCGTACAAATCAGCTGGGCTTGACAATCTGGACCCTCTATTCCTGAAACTATCCGCCGCCATTGTCGCAACCCCTATTACCAGCCTGTTCAACCTCTCTTTCATATCGTCTGAGATCCCCAAGGATTGGAAAGCTGCCGCAGTCATCCCCCTCTTCAAAGGGGGCGACACCCTGGACCCAAACTGCTACAGACCTATATCCATCCTGCCCTGCCTATCTAAGGCCTTCGAAAGCCAAGTCAACAAACAGGTCACTGACCATCTCGAATCCCACCGTACCTTCTCCGCTGTGCAATCTGGTTTCCGAGCCGGTCACGGGTGTACCTCAGCCACGCTCAAGGTACTAAACGATATCATAACCGCCATCGATAAAAGACAGTACTGTGCAGCCGTCTTCATAGACCTTGCCAAGGCTTTCGACTCTGTCAATCACCGTATTCTTATCGGCAGACTCAGTAGCCTCGGTTTCTCGGATGACTGCCTTGCCTGGTTCACCAATTACTTTGCAGACAGAGTTCAGTGTGTCAAATCGGAGGGCATGCTGTCCGGTCCTCTGGCAGTCTCTATGGGGGTGCCACAGGGTTCAATTCTCGGGCCGACTCTTTTCTCTGTATATATCAATGATGTTTCTCATGCTGCGGGCGATTCCCTGATCCACCTCTACGCAGACGACACCATTCTATATACTTTCGGCCCGTCCTTGGACACTGTGCTATCTAACCTCCAAACGAGCTTCAATGCCATACAGCACTCCTTCCGTGGCCTCCAACTGCTCTTAAACGCTAGTAAAACCAAATGCATGCTTTTCAACCGTTCGCTGCCTGCACCCGCACGCCTGACCAGTATCACCACCCTGGATGGTTCCGACCTTGAATATGTGGACATCTATAAGTACCTAGGTGTCTGGCTAGACTCTAAACTCTCCTTCCAGACCCATATCAAACATGTCCAATCGAAAATCAAATCAAGAGTTGGCTTTCTATTCCGCAACAAAGCCTCCTTCACTCACGCCGCCAAACTTACCCTAGTAAAACTGACTATCCTACCGATCCTCGACTTCGGCGATGTCATCTACAAAATAACTTCCAATACTCTACTCAGCAAACTGGATGCAGTTTATCACAGTGCCATCCGTTTTGTCACTAAAGCACCTTATACCACCCACCACTGCGACTTGTATGCTCTAGTCGGCTGGCCCTCGCTACATATTCGTCGCCAGACCCACTGGCTCCAGGTCATCTACAAGTCCATGCTAGGTAAAGCTCCGCCTTATCTCAGTTCACTGGTTACGATGGCAACACCCATCCGTAGCAAGCGCTCCAGCAGGTGTATCTCACTGATCTTCCCTAAAGCCAACACCTCATTTGGCCGCCTTTCGTTCCAGTTCTCTGCTGCCTGTGACTGGAACGAAGTGCAAAAATCGCTGAAGTTGGAGACTTTTATCTCCCTCACCAACTTCAACCATCTGCTATCTGAGCAGCTAACCGATCGCTGCAGCTGTACATAGTCTATTGGTAAATAGCCCACCCATTTTCACCTACCTCATCCCCATACTGTTTTTATTTATTTATTTTTCTGCTCTTTTGCACACCAATATCTCTCTCTACCTGTACATAACCATCTGATCATTTATCACTCCAGTGTTAATCTGCATAATTGTAATTATTCGACTACCTTCTCATGCCTTTTGCACACAATGTATATAGACTCCCCTTTTTTCTACTGTGTTATTGACTTGTTAATTGTTTACTCCATGTGTAACTCTGTGTTGTCTGTTCACACTGCTATGCCTTATCTTGGCCAGGTCGCAGTTGCAAATGAGAACTTGTTCTCAACGAGCCTACCTGGTTAAATAAAGGTGAAATAAAAAAAATAAAAAAACAACCTATACCACACCATCTTATCACACAACCTATACCACACAACATATACCACACAACCTGCACCACGCCATCTTATCACACAACCTATACCACACAACCTATACCACACAACCTGTACCACGCCATCTTATCACACAACCTACCACACAACATATACCACACAACCTGCACCACGCCATCTTATCACACAACCTATACCACACAACCTATACCACACAACCTGTACCACGCCATCTTATCACACAACCTACACCACACAACCTGTACCACGCCATCTTATCACACAGTCTATACCACACAACCTATACCACACAAACTATACCAGGTCATCTTATCACACAACCTATACCACGCCATCTTATCATACAACCTATACCACACAACCTATACCACACAACCTGTACCACGCCTTCTTATCACACAACCTATACCACACAACCTGTACCACACCATCTTATCACACAACCTATACCACACAACATATACCACACAACCTGCACCACGCCATCTTATCACACAACCTATACCACACAACCTATAACACACAACCTGTACCACGCCATCTTATCACACAATCTACACCACACAACCTGGACCACGCCATCTTATCACACAACCTATACCACAAGACCTGTAAACCTATACCACAAGACCTGTACCACGCCATCTTATCACACAACCTATACCGACAACATATACCACACAACCTATACCACACCATCTTATCACAAAACCTATACCACACAACCTGTACCACGCCATTTTATCAAACAACCTATATCACACAGCCTATACCACGCCATCTTATCACACAACCTATACCACGCCATCTTATCACACAACCTATATCACACAACCTGTACCATGCCATCTTATCACACAACCTATACCACACAACCTGTACCACGCCATCTTGAGACACAACCTATACCACACAACCTGTACCATGCCATCTTATCACACAACCTATACCACACTACCTATACCACGCCATCTTATCACACACACACAACCTATACCACACAACCTGCACCACGCCATCTTTTCACACAGCCTATACCACACAACCTGTACTTCGCCAGCTTATCACACAAGCTATATCACGCCATCTTATCACACAACCTGTACCACACCATCTTATCACACAACCTATACCACAGAACCTATACCACGCCATCTTATCACACAACCTAAACCACACAACCTATACCACACAACCTGCAACACGCCATCTTATCACACAACCTATACCACACAACCTATACCACACAACCTGTACCACGCCATCTTATCACACAACCTATACCACACAACCTGTACCACGCCATCTTATCACACAACCTATACCACACAACCTGTACCACGCCATCTTATCACACAACCTATATCACACAACCTGTACCATGCCATCTAATCACACATCCTATACCACACAACCTGTACCACGCAATCTTGTCACACAACCTATACCACACAACCTGTACCACGCCATCTTATCACACAACCTATACCACACAACGTATACCACGCCATCTTATCACACAACCTATAACACACAACCTGCACCACGCCATCTTATCACACAACCTATACCACACAACCTGTAACACGCCATCTTAACACACAACCTATACCACACAACCTGTACCACACCATCTTATCACACAACATATATCACGACATCTTATCAAACAACCTACACGACACAACCTGTACCACGCCATCTTATCACACAACCTATACCACACCATCTTATCACAAAACCTATACCACACAACCTGTACCACGCCATCTTATCACACAACCTATACCACACAACCTATACCACGCCATCTTATCACACAACCTAAACCATACAACCTATACCACACAACCTGCACCACGCCATCTTATCACAAAACCTATACCACACAACCTATACCACACAACCTGTACCAAGCCATCTTATCACACAACCTATACCACATAACCTGTACCACGCCATCTTATCACACAACCTATACCACACAACCTGTACCACGCCATCTTATCACACAACCTATACCACACAACCTGTACCACGCCATCTTCTCACACAACCTATACCACACAACCTGTACCACGCCATCTTATCACACAACCTATACCACGCCATCTTATCACACAACCTATATCACACAACCTGTACCACGCCATCTTATCACACAACCTATACCAAACCATCTTATCACACAACCTATACCACACAACCTGTACCACGCCATCTTATCACACAACCTATAACACACAACCTATACCATGCCATCTTATCACACAACCTATACCACACAACCTGTACCACGCCATCTTATCACACAACCTATATCACACAACCTATACCACGCCATCTTATCACACAACCTATATCACACAACCTGCACCATGCCATCTTATCACACAACCTATACCACACAACCTGTACCATGCCAGCTTATCACACAACCTATATCACGCCATCTTATCACACAACCTACACGACACAACCTGTACCACGCCAGCTTATCACACAACCTATATCACGCCATCTTATCACACAACCTACACGACACAACCTGTACCACGCCATCTTATCACACAACCTATACCACACCATCTTATCACACAACCTATACCACACAACCTGTACCACATCATCTTATCACACAACCTATACCACACAACCTATACCACGCCATCTTATCACACAACCTAAACCACACAACCTATACCACACAACCTGCACCACGCCATCTTATCACACAACCTATACCACACAACCTATACCACACAACCTGTACCACGCCATCTTATCACACAACCTATACCACACAACCTGTACCACGCCATCTTATCACAAAACCTATACCACACTACCTATACCACGCCATCTTATCACACACACACAACCTATACCACACAACCTGCACCACGCCTTCTTTTCACACAGCCTATACCACACAACCTGTACTTCGCCAGCTTATCACACAACCTATATCACGCCATCTTATCACACAACCTGTACCACACCATCTTATCACACAACCTGTACCACGCCATCTTGAGACACAACCTATACCACACAACCTGTACCATGCCATCTTATCACACAACCTATACCACACTACCTATACCACGCCATCTTATCACACACACACAACCTATACCACACAACCTGCACCACGCCATCTTTTCACACAGCCTATACCACACAACCTGTACTTCGCCAGCTTATCACACAAGCTATATCACGCCATCTTATCACACAACCTGTACCACACCATCTTATCACACAACCTATACCACAGAACCTATACCACGCCATCTTATCACACAACCTAAACCACACAACCTATACCACACAACCTGCAACACGCCATCTTATCACACAACCTATACCACACAACCTATACCACACAACCTGTACCACGCCATCTTATCACACAACCTATACCACACAACCTGTACCACGCCATCTTATCACACAACCTATACCACACAACCTGTACCACGCCATCTTATCACACAACCTATATCACACAACCTGTACCATGCCATCTAATCACACATCCTATACCACACAACCTGTACCACGCAATCTTGTCACACAACCTATACCACACAACCTGTACCACGCCATCTTATCACACAACCTATACCACACAACGTATACCACGCCATCTTATCACACAACCTATAACACACAACCTGCACCACGCCATCTTATCACACAACCTATACCACACAACCTGTAACACGCCATCTTAACACACAACCTATACCACACAACCTGTACCACACCATCTTATCACACAACATATATCACGACATCTTATCAAACAACCTACACGACACAACCTGTACCACGCCATCTTATCACACAACCTATACCACACCATCTTATCACAAAACCTATACCACACAACCTGTACCACGCCATCTTATCACACAACCTATACCACACAACCTATACCACGCCATCTTATCACACAACCTAAACCATACAACCTATACCACACAACCTGCACCACGCCATCTTATCACAAAACCTATACCACACAACCTATACCACACAACCTGTACCAAGCCATCTTATCACACAACCTATACCACATAACCTGTACCACGCCATCTTATCACACAACCTATACCACACAACCTGTACCACGCCATCTTATCACACAACCTATACCACACAACCTGTACCACGCCATCTTCTCACACAACCTATACCACACAACCTGTACCACGCCATCTTATCACACAACCTATACCACGCCATCTTATCACACAACCTATATCACACAACCTGTACCACGCCATCTTATCACACAACCTATACCAAACCATCTTATCACACAACCTATACCACACAACCTGTACCACGCCATCTTATCACACAACCTATAACACACAACCTATACCATGCCATCTTATCACACAACCTATACCACACAACCTGTACCACGCCATCTTATCACACAACCTATATCACACAACCTATACCACGCCATCTTATCACACAACCTATATCACACAACCTGCACCATGCCATCTTATCACACAACCTATACCACACAACCTGTACCATGCCAGCTTATCACACAACCTATATCACGCCATCTTATCACACAACCTACACGACACAACCTGTACCACGCCAGCTTATCACACAACCTATATCACGCCATCTTATCACACAACCTACACGACACAACCTGTACCACGCCATCTTATCACACAACCTATACCACACCATCTTATCACACAACCTATACCACACAACCTGTACCACATCATCTTATCACACAACCTATACCACACAACCTATACCACGCCATCTTATCACACAACCTAAACCACACAACCTATACCACACAACCTGCACCACGCCATCTTATCACACAACCTATACCACACAACCTATACCACACAACCTGTACCACGCCATCTTATCACACAACCTATACCACACAACCTGTACCACGCCATCTTATCACAAAACCTATACCACACTACCTATACCACGCCATCTTATCACACACACACAACCTATACCACACAACCTGCACCACGCCTTCTTTTCACACAGCCTATACCACACAACCTGTACTTCGCCAGCTTATCACACAACCTATATCACGCCATCTTATCACACAACCTGTACCACACCATCTTATCACACAACCTGTACCACACAACCTATACCACGCCATCTTATCACACAACCTAAACCACACAACCTATACCACACAACCTGCAACACGCCATCTTATCACACAACCTATACCACACAACCTATACCACGCCATCTTATCACACAACCTATACCACACAACCTGTACCACGCCATCTTATCACACAACCTATACCACACAACCTGTACCATGCCATCTTATCACACATCCTATACCACACAACCTGTACCACGCAATCTTGTCACACAACCTATACCACACAACCTGTCCAACGCCATCTTATCACACAACATATATCACGACATCTTATCAAACAACCTACACGACACAACCTGTACCACGCCATCTTATCACACAACCTATACCACACCATCTTATCACAAAACCTATACCACACAACCTGTACCACGCCATCTTATCACACAACCTATACCACACAACCTATACCACGCCATCTTATCACACAACCTAAACCATACAACCTATACCACACAACCTGCACCACGCCATCTTATCACAAAACCTATACCACACAACCTATACCACACAACCTGTACCAAGCCATCTTATCACACAACCTATACCACACAACCTGTACCACGCCATCTTATCACACAACCTATACCACACAACCTGTACCACGCCATCTTATCACACAACCTATACCACACAACCTGTACCACGCCATCTTATCACACAACCTATACCACACAACCTGTACCACGCCATCTTATCACACAATCTATACCACGCCATCTTATCACACAACCTATATCACACAACCTGTACCACGCCATCTTATCACACAACCTATACCAAACCATCTTATCACACAACCTATACCACACAACCTGTACCATGCCATCTTATCACACAACCTATACCACACAACCTATACCATGCCATCTTATCACACAACCTATACCACACAACCTGTACCACGCCATCTTATCACACAACCTATATCACACAACCTATACCACGCCATCTTATCACACAACCTATATCACACAACCTGTACCATGCCATCTTATCACACAACCTATACCACACAACCTGCACCACGCCATCTTATCAAAAAGCCTATACCACACAACCTGTACCACGCCAGCTTATCACACAACCTATATCACGCCATCTTATCACACAACCTACACGACACAACCTGTACCACGCCAGCTTATCACACAACCTATATCACGCCATCTTATCACACAACCTACACGACACAACCTGTACCACGCCATCTTATCACACAACCTATACCACACCATCTTATCACACAACCTATACCACACAACCTGTACCACACCATCTTATCACACAACCTATACCACACAACCTATACCACGCCATCTTATCACACAACCTAAACCACACAACCTATACCACACAACCTGCACCACGCCATCTTATCACACAACCTATACCACACAACCTATACCACACAACCTGTACCACGCCATCTTATCACACAACCTATACCACACAACCTGTACCACGCCATCTTATCACAAAACCTATACCACACTACCTATACCACGCCATCTTATCACACACACACAACCTATACCACACAACCTGCACCACGCCATCTTTTCACACAGCCTATACCACACAACCTGTACTTCGCCAGCTTATCACACAACCTATATCACGCCATCTTATCACACAACCTGTACCACACCATCTTATCACACAACCTATACCACACAACCTATACCACGCCATCTTATCACACAACCTAAACCACGCAACCTATACCACACAACCTGCAACACGCCATCTTATCACACAACCTATACCACACAACCTATACCACACAACCTATACCACGCCATCTTATCACACAACCTATACCACACAACCTGTACCACGCCATCTTATCACACAACCTATACCACACAACCTGTACCATGCCATCTTATCACACATCCTATACCATACAACCTGTACCACGCAATCTTGTCACACAACCTATACCACACAACCTGTCCAACGCCATCTTATCACACAACCTATACCACACAACTTATACCACGCCATCTTATCACACAACCTATAACACACAACCTGCACCACGCCATCTTATCACACAACCTATACCACACAACCTGTAACACGCCATCTTAACACACAACCTATACCACACAACCTGTACCACACCATCTTATCACACAACATATATCACGACATCTTATCAAACAACCTACACGACACAACCTGTACCACGCCATCTTATCACACAACCTATACCACACCATCTTATCACAAAACCTATACCACACAACCTGTACCACGCCATCTTATCACACAACCTATACCACACCATCTTATCACACAACCTAAACCATACAACCTATACCACACAACCTGCACCACGCCATCTTATCACAAAACCTATACCACACAACCTATACCACACAACGTGTACCAAGCCATCTTATCACACAACCTATACCACACAACCTGTACCACGCCATCTTATCACACAACCTATACCACACAACCTGTACCACGCCATCTTATCACACAACCTATACCACACAACCTGTACCACGCCATCTTATCACACAACCTATACCACACAACCTGTACCACGCCATCTTATCACACAACTTATACCACGCCATCTTATCACACAACCTATATCACACAACCTGTACCATGCCATCTTATCACACAACCTATACCAAACCATCTTATCACACAACCTATACCACACAACCTGTACCACGCCATCTTATCACACAACCTATACCACACAACCTATACCATGCCATCTTATCACACAACCTATACCACACAACCTGTACCACGCCATCTTATCACAGAACCTATATCACACAACCTATACCACACAATCTTATCACACAACCTATATCACACAACCTGTACCATGCCATCTTATCACACAACCTATACCACACAACCTGCACCACGCCATCTTATCACACAGCCTATACCACACCATCTTATCACACAACCTACACGACACAACCTGTACCACGCCATCTTATCACATAACCTATACCACACCATCTTATCACACAACCTATACCACACAACCTGTACCACACCATCTTATCACACAACCTATACCACACAACCTATACCACGCCATCTTATCACACAACCTAAACCACACAACCTATACCACACAACCTGCACCACGCCATCTTATCACACAACCTATACCACACAACCTATACCACACAACCTGTACCACGCCATCTTATCACACAACCTATACCACACAACCTGTACCACGCCATCTTATCACACAACCTATACCACACAACCTGTACCACGCCATCTTATCACACAACCTATATCACACAACCTGTACCATGCCATCTTATCACACATCCTAAACCACACAACCTGTACCACGCCATCTTGTCACACAACCTATACCACACAACCTGTACCATGCCATCTTATCACACAACCTATACCACACAACTTATACCACGCCATCTTATCACACAACCTATACCACACAACCTGCACCACACCATCTTATCACACAACCTATACCACACAACCTGTAACACGCCATCTTAACACACAACCTATACCACACAACCTGTACCACACCATCTTATCACACAACATATATCATGCCATCTTATCAAACAACCTACACGACACAACCTGTACCACGCCATCTTATCACACAACCTATACCACACCATCTTATCACACAACCTATACCACACAACCTGTACCACGCCATCTTATCACACAACCTATATCACACAACCTGTACCATGCCATCTTATCACACATCCTATACCACACAACCTGTACCACGCAATCTTGTCACACAACCTATACCACACAACCTGTACCACGCCATCTTATCACACAACCTATACCACACCATCTTATCACACAACCTATACCACACAACCTGTACCACGCCATCTTATCACACAACCTATACCACACAACCTATACCAGGCCATCTTATCACACAACCTAAACCACACAACCTATACCACACCATCTTATCACACAACCTATATCACACAACCTGTACCACGCCATCTTAACACACAACCTATACCACACAACCTGTACCACACCATCTTATCACACAACCTATATCACCTCATCTTATCACACAACCTATACCACGCCATCTTATCACACAACCTATACCACACAACCTGTACCACGCCATCTTATCACACAACCTATACAACACAACCTGTACCACGCCATCTTATCACACAACCTATATCACACAACCTGTACCACACCATCTTATCACACAACCTATACCACACAACCTGTACCACGCCATCTTATCACACAACCTATAACACACAACCTGTACCACGCCATCTTATCACACAACCTATATCACACAACCTGTACTACGCCATCTTATCACACAACCTACACGACACAACCTGTACCATGCCATCTTATTACACATCCTATACCACAACATCTTATCACACAACCTATACCACACAACCTGTACCACGCCATCTTATCACACAACCTATACCACACAACCTGTAACAAGCAATCTTATCACACAACTATACCACACAACCTGTACCACGCAACCTTATCACACAACCTATACCACACAACCTGTACCACACCATCTTATCACAACATCTATACCACACCATCTTATCACACAATCTATACCACACAACCTGTACCACGTCATCTTATCACACAACCTATACCACACAACCTGTACCACGCCATCTTATCACACAACCTATACCACACAACCTGTATCACTCCATCTTATCACACAAGCTATATCACACAACCTGTACCACGCCATCTTATCACACAACCTATACCACACAACCTTTAACACACCATCTTATCACACAACCTATACCACACAACCTATACCACACAACCTGTACCACGCCATCTTATCACACAACCTATACCACACAACCTATACCACGCCATCTTATCACACAACCTAAACCACACAACCTATACCACACAACCTGCACCACGCCATCTTATCACACAACATATACCATACAACCTATACCACACAACCTGTACCACGCCATCTTATCACACAACCTCTATCACACAACCTGTACCACGCCATCTTATCACACAACCTATACCACACAACCTGTACCACGCCATCTTATCACACAACCTATATCACACAACTTATACCACGCCATCTTATCACACAACCTATACCACACAACCTGTACCACGCCATCTTAACACACAACCTATACCACACAACCTGTACCACACCATCTTATCATACAACCTATATCACCTCATCTTATCACACAACCTACACGACACAACCTGTACCACGCCATCTTATCACACAACCTATACCACACAACCTGTACCACGCCATCTTATCACACAACCTATATCACACAACTTATACCACGCCATCTTATCACACAACCTATACCACACAACCTGTACCACGCCATCTTAACACACAACCTATACCACACAACCTGTACCACACCATCTTATCACACAACCTATACCACGCCATCTTATCACACAACCTATACAACACAACCTGTACCACGCCATCTTATCACACAACCTATATCACACAACCTGTACCATGCCATCTTATCACACAACCTATATCACACAACCTGTACCACACCATCTTATCACACAACCTATACCACACAACCTGTATCACGCCATCTTATCACACAACCTATAACACACAACCTGTACCACGCCATCTTATCACACAACCTATATCACACAACCTGTACTACGCCATCTTATCACACAACCTACACGACACAACCTGTACCACGCCATCTTATTACACATCCTATACCACAACATCTTATCACACAACCTATACCACACAACCTGTACCACGCCATCTTATCACACAACCTATACCACACAACCTGTACCACGCAATCTTATCACACAACTATACCACACAACCTGTACCACGCAACCTTATCACACAACCTATACCACACAACCTGTACCACACCATCTTATCACAACATCTATACCACACCATCTTATCACACAATCTATACCACACAACCTGTACCACGTCATCTTATCACACAACCTATACCACACAACCTGTACCACGCCATCTTATCACACAACCTATACCACACAACCTGTATCACGCCATCTTATCACACAAGCTATATCACACAACCTGTACCACGCCATCTTATCACACAACCTATACCACACAACCTGTACCACGCCATCTCATCACACAACCTATACCACACAACCTGTACCACACCATCTTATCACACAACCTTTACCACACCATCTTATCACACAACCTATACCACACAACCTATACCACACAACCTGTACCACGCCATCTTATCACACAACCTATACCACACAACCTATACCACACAACCTATACCACACCATCTTATCACACAACCTATACCACGCCATCTTATCACACAACCTGTACCACGCCATCTTATCACACAACCTAAACCACGCCATCTTACCACACAACCTATACCACACAACCTATACCACACAACCTGTACCACACAATCTTATCACACAACCTATACCACACAACCTGTACCACGCCATCTGGGGGGGCGGCCCGTCAGAAAGTCCAGGACCCAGTTGCACTTCTGGACAACATAACAGCAACCACTCACCACGAACTGGCAGAAGCTTTTTTTCCATTAACGAGTCCGTTGAGCCCGACGTAAAGGACATACTGCTTTCCCGGGAACAGGTCCAAATCTCCCTCATTTGCGTGAAGAGAAGAAGAAAAACAGGGCAGAGGTCGGACTGCCTTTTGAGAATGTGTAGGCGGTCGAATAAACCCCTACTGCCCTCCCTTCTACTAGCTAACGTGCAATCATAAAACCTACGAGGAAGATTAAACTACCAACTGGACATTAAAACTGTAAAATCTTATGCTTCATGGAGTCGTGACTGAACGACATTATCAACATACAGCTGGCTGGTTATACGCTGTATTGGCAGGATAGAACAGCATAAGACAAGGGGTGATGGACTATGTATATTTGTAAACAACAGCTGGTGCACGATATCTAAGGAAGTCTCAAAGTTTTGCTCGCCTGAGGTAGAGTATCTCATGATAAGCTGTAGACCACACTATCGACCTAGAGAGTTTTCATCTGTATTTTTTCGGAGCTGTCTACATACCACCACAGACCGATGCTGACACTAAGACCGCACTCAATGAGCTGTATACCGCCATAAGCAAACAGAAAAACACTCATCCAAAGGCGGCGCTCCTAGTGGCCAGAGACTTTAATGCAAGGAAACGCTGGAAATGCTTTTCATTGATGCTTTTCATTGACTACAGCTCAGTGTTCAACACCATAGTGCCCTCAAAGCTCATCAATAAGCTAAGGACCCTGGGACTAAACACCTCCCTCTGCAACTGCCCCATTCTCATCGATGCAGTGGAGCAGGTTGAGAGCTTCAAGTTCCTTGGTGTCCACATCACCAACAAACTAACATGGTCCAAGCACACCAAGACAGTTGTGAAGAGTGCCTGACAAAACCTATTCCCCCTTAAGAGACTGAAAAGATTTGGCAAGGGTCCTCAGATCCTCAAAAGGTTCTACAGCTGCACCATTGAGAGCATTCTGACTGGTTGCATCACTGCCTGGTATGGCAACTGCTTGGCCTCTGACCTCAAGACACTACAGAGGGTAGTGCGTACGACACAGGCCAAGCTTTATGCCATTCAGGACCTCTGTACCAGGTGGTGTCAGAGGAAGGCCCTAAAAATTTACACCACTGCTACTCTCTGTAATTATATATGCATAGTCGATCGCAGTTGTAAATGAGAACTTGTTCTCAACTGGCCTACCCGATTAAATAAAGATGAAATAAAAATAGTATTTTTGCATAGTCACTTTAATAACTACCTACATGTACATATTACCTCAATTACCTCGACTAACTGGTGCCCCCGCACATTGACTCTGTACCGGTACCCCCTGTATATACAGTAGTCTCGCTATTGTTATTTTACTGCTGCTTTTTAATTACTTGTTCCTTTTATTTCTTATTTTTATTTGTATTTTTTAAACTGCATTGTTGATTAGGGGCTCGTAAGTAATGATTTCACTACAAGGTTGTTGTAATACCTGTTGTATTTGGTGCATGTGATTAATAACATTTTATTTAATTTATGTCCCTCTAACTGCCTTGAATGCTTCTGCTGATCCTACAGCTACTGTATGCAGCAATCGTGCATATGAATCAGATTTATGCTCTTAGCACTGAGGCGGTGTGTCCTATTCGGAAGTACACTGTGTGCAGCTCACCATGCACTAACATAAATAACATGAGAATATTTACTTCTGCTAAGCTTCCCAGTAAAGCAATGAAAACAAGCAATCATCCCAGAAAAGTGCTAAAAATAGCCAACATTAACATATGGCATTAACATTTTTCTTCATTTTTAATATTTTCTACATTGTGGAATAATAGTGAAGACATCAAAACTATGAAATAACACATATGTAATCATATAGTAACCAAAACGTGTTTTATATTTGAGATTCTTCAAATCGCCACCTTTTGCCTTGATGACAGCTTTGCACACTCTTGTGTACTACTCCCTTCACAGAACAGCTAGATGACACCAAACTTTTGAACAGTAGTGTAGGTTGTGTGATAAGATGGTGTGATATAGGTGGCGGGATGTTTTTTTTGTCAGGATAGAGGGAAAGATGAACGGAGCAAAGTACAGAGAGATTCTTGATGAAAACCTGCTCCAGAGAGCTCAGTACCTCAGACTAGGGCGAAGGTTCACCTTCCAACAGGACAACGATCCTAAGCACACAGCCAAGACAACGCAGGAGTGGCTTCGGGACAAGTCTCTGAATGTCCTTGAGTGGCCCAGCAAGAGCCCGGACTTAAAGCCGATCAAACATCTCTGGAGAGACCTGAAAATAGCTGTGCAGCAACGCTCCCCATCCAACCTGACAGAGCTTGAGATGATCTGCAGAGAATGGGGGAAACTCCCAAAATACAGATGTACCAAGCTTGTAACGTCAAGCTCGAGGCTGTAATCGCTTCAACAAAGTACTGAGTAAAGGGTCTGAATACTTATGTAAATAAGGCATTATTGTTTTTATTTTTAATACATTTGCAAACATTTCTAAAAACCACAAACTATTTTGTGTAGATTGCTGAGGGAAAAATTATATTTAATCCATTTTAGAATAAGGCTGGAACGTAACAAAATGTGGAAAAAGGGAAGCGGTCTGAATCATTTCCAAATGCGCTGTATATCACACCACCTATATCACACACTGCTAAATATATGGGATCCTAATATCACATGTTTAATAGCAAGGTATATGTCAGTATTTGTTAATATTGACAGAGGGATAGGAGGGGTGTTAATGTTGCCAGAGTGATAGGAGTGGTGTTAATGTTGCCAGAGTGATATGAGGAGTGTTAATGTTGCCAGAGTGATATGATGGGTGTTAATGTTGTTAGAGTGATATGATGGGTGTTAATGTTGCCAGAGTGATATGAGGGGTGTTAGTGTTGCCAGAGTGATATGAGGGGTGTTAATGTTGTTAGAGTGGTATGAGGGGTGTTAATGTTGCCAGAGATATGAGGGGTGTTAATGTTGCCAGAGTGATATAAGGGGTGTTAATGTTGCCAGAATGATATGAGGGGTGTTAATGTTGTTAGAGTGATATGATAGGTGTTAATGTTGCCAGAGTGATATGAGGGGTGTTAATGTTGCCAGAGTGATATGATGGGTGGTAATGTTGCCAGAGTGATATGAGGGGTGTTAATGTTGCCAGAGTGATATGATGGGTGTTAATGTTGTTAGAGTGATATGAGGGGTGTTAATGTTGCCAGAGTGATATGAGGGGTGTTAATGTTGCCAGAGTGATATGATGGGTGTTAATGTTGTTAGAGTGATATGATGGGTGTTAATGTTGTTAGAGTGATATGATGGGTGTTAATGTTGTTAGAGTGATATGAGGGGTGTTAATGTTGCCAGAGTGATATGATAGGTGTTAATGTTGCCAGAGAGATAGGAGGGGTGTTAATGTTGTTAGAGTGATAGGACGGGTGTTAATGTTGCCAGAGATATGAGGGGTGTTATTGTTGCCATAGAGACATGAGGGGTGTTAGTGTTGCCAGAGCCCAGACAGTCCTCCCAGTAGCAGCAGGATGAACCAGACGAGACGTTGCCCTGTAATGAGCATTATCTGCTGTGTCCCGTGGGGAGACATATCTTTTACAGGCTGACATAATTGTAATTACCACAGTGACCAGAAGTAGCCTCTAGAAAGTTATTAAGAAGCTGTGACATCATCTGGCCGCTAGATCATGTGAGAGAAGCAGAGCGGTGCCACAGTGATGGTTCTCTGCCGCAGGCTGCCCGCTGTCCTGTCAGGATGGAATCTATTTCATTCCATTTTGTTCGCTTTTCTTCAACTCCCTCTCCTCTATTTTCTCTACCTCCATCCCTCGCTTCTGTCGATTTTTTTGTTGTTATTTTTTTATTTTTTGGGCCTTCCTCTCTCTTTTCACTGACTAATAGTGTTCTAGAGACAGCATGGCACCTGCTTATTGCTTATTTTTTCAGACCAGGCTGTGACAGGGTTTATGTCCTTACACACTCTAGCTAACATAAAAGCTGTTGCTGTATTGCCACAGTGTAACACTGTTTCCAGATAGTTGTGTTTCTGTAGATGATTTGTTCAGTAGCTCCAGACCTATTTTCTCTCTACAATATAACGACTAATTAACCTGAGTATCAGAGCAGCAGAGAGAAGCAGGCTGGCCGGGGGTTCTGGCTCCAGTGAAGCACTGAGCTGTTTCTCATGGACTTATCTACAGGATGGAAATTGACCTGACTTCTGTGCTGCATGGATTTATCTACAGGATGGAAATTGACCTGACTTCTTTGCTGCAATCCATTTCCCTGCTAAGTCTCTGTGCCTGAATCTTCATTAACTTAATTCCTGTCTCTATAGGGAAACGCTGGACATAGGAAATGGTGCCGTCACACCGGCAGTAACTATGTCCTCAGTTCCACAGTCAGTGAACAGTATAGACCAGACTTGCATAGTCAATGAACAGTGTTCATACTGGACTGGATCCACAGGGTCTGCTGACTCCTGTTTTGAAGGACCCAACATGACAGGCTAACTACAGTCGTGGCCAAAAGTTTTGAGAATGACACAAATATAAATTCACAGTCTGCTGCCTCAGTTTGTATGATGGCAAATTTGCATATACTCCAGAATGTTATGAAGAGTGATCAGATGAATTGCAAAGTCCCTCTTTGCCATGCAAATGAACTGAATCCCCCCAAAACATTTCCACTGCATTTCAGCCCTGCCACAAAAGGACCAGCTAACATCATGTCAGTGTTTCTCTCGTTAACACAAGTGAGTGTTGGTGAGGACAAGGCTGGAGATCACTCTGTCATGCTGATTGAGTTCGAATAACAGATTGGAAGCTTCAAAAGGAGGGTGGTGCTTGGAATCAAATCAAAATCAAATCAAATTTTATTTGTCACATACACATGGTTAGCAGATGTTAATGCGAGTGTAGCGAAATGCTTGTGCTTCTAGTTCCGACAATGCAGTAATAACCAACAAGTAATCTAACTAACAATTCCAAAACTACTGTCTTGTACACAGTGTAAGGGGATAAATAATATGTACATAAGGATATATGAATGAGTGATGGTACAGCGCAGCATAGGCAAGATACAGTAGATGGTATCGAGTACAGTATGTACAAATGAGATGAGTATGTAAACAAAGTGGCATAGTTTAAAGTGGCTAGTGATACATGTATTACATTAGGATACAGTCGATGATATAGAGTACAGTATATACGTATGCATATGAGATGAATAATGTAGGGTAAGTAACATTATATAAGGTAGCATTGTTTAAAGTGGCTAGTGATATATTTACATCATTTCCCATCAATTCCCATTATTAAAGTGGCTGGAGTTGAGTCAGTGTCAGTGTGTTGGCAGCAGCCACTCAATGTTAGTGGTGGCTGTTTAACAGTCTGATGGCCTTGAGATAGAAGCTGTTTTTCAGTCTCTCGGTCCCAGCTTTGATGCACCTGTACTGACCTCGCCTTCTGGATGATAGCGGGGTGAACAGGCAGTGGCTCGGGTGGTTGATGTCCTTGATGATCTTTATGGCCTTCCTGTGACATCGGGTGGTGTAGGTGTCCTGGAGGGCAGGTAGTTTGCCCCCGGTGATTCGTTGTGCAGACCTCACCACCCTCTGGAGAGCCTTACGGTTGAGGGCGGAGCAGTTGCCGTACCAGGCGGTGATACAGCCCGCCAGGATGCTCTCGATTGTGCATCTGTAGAAGTTTGTGAGTGCTTTTGGTGACAAGCCGAATTTCTTCAGCCTTCTGAGGTTGAAGAGGCGCTGCTGCGCCTTCTTCACAATGCTGTCTGTGTGAGTGGACCAATTCAATTTGTCTGTGATGTGTATGCCGAGGAACTTAAAACTTGCTACCCTCTCCACTACTGTTCCATCGATGTGGATAGGGGGGTGTTCCCTCTGCTGTTTCCTGAAGTCCACAATCATCTCCTTAGTTTTGTTGACGTTGAGTGTGAGGTTATTTTCCTGACACCACACTCCGAGGGCCCTCACCTCCTCCCTGTAGGCCGTCTCGTCGTTGTTGGTAATCAAGCCTACCACTGTTGTGTCGTCCGCAAACTTGATGATTGAGTTGGAGGCGTGCGTGGCCACGCAGTCGTGGGTGAACAGGGAGTACAGGAGTGGGCTCAGAACGCACCCTTGTGGGGCCCCAGTGTTGAGGATCAGCGGGGAGGAGATGTTGTTGCCTACCCTCACCACCTGGGGGCGGCCCGTCAGGAAGTCCAGTACCCAGTTGCACAGGGCGGGGTCGAGACCCAGGGTCTCGAGCTTGATGACGAGCTTGGAGGGTACTATGGTGTTGAATGCCGAGCTGTAGTCAATGAACAGCATTCTCACATAGGTATTCCTCTTGTCCAGATGGGTTAGGGCGGTGTGCAGTGTGGTTGAGATTGCATCGTCTGTGGACCTATTTGGGCGGTAAGCAAATTGGAGTGGGTCTAGGGTGGCAGGTAGGGTGGAGGTGATATGGTCCTTGACTAGTCTCTCAAAGCACATCATGATGACGGAAGTGAGTGCTACGGGGCGGTAGTCGTTTAGCTCAGTTACCTTAGCTTTCTTGGGAACAGGAACAATGGTGGCCCTCTTGAAGCATGTGGGAACAGCAGACTGGTATAGGGATTGATTGAATATGTCCGTAAACACACCGGCCAGCTGGTCTGCGCATGCTCTGAGGGCGCGGCTGGGGATGCCGTCTGGGCCTGCAGCCTTGCGAGGGTTAACACGTTTAAATGTCTTACTCACCTCGGCTGCAGTGAAGGAGAGACCGCATGTTTTCGTTGCAGGCCGTGTCAGTGGCACTGTATTGTCCTCAAAGCGGGCAAAAAAGTGATTTAGTCTGCCTGGGAGCAGGACATCCTGGTCCGTGACTGGGCTGGATTTCTTCCTGTAGTCCGTGATTGACTGTAGACCCTGCCACATGCCTCTTGTGTCTGAGCCGTTGAATTGAGATTCTACTTTGTCTCTGTACTGACGCTTAGCTTGTTTGATAGCCTTGCGGAGGGAATAGCTGCACTGTTTGTATTCGGTCATGTTACCAGACACCTTGCCCTGATTAAAAGCAGTGGTTCGCGCTTTCAGGTTCACGCGAATGCTGCCATCAATCCACGGTTTCTAGTTAGGGAATGTTTTAATCGTTGCTATGGGAACGACATCTTCAACGCACGTTCTAATGAACTCACACACCGAATCAGCGTATTCGTCAATGTTGTTGTCTGACGCAATACGAAACATGTCCCAGTCCACGTGGTGGAAGCAGTCTTGGAGTGTGGAGTCAGCTTGGTCGGACCAGCGTTGGACAGACCTCAGCGTGGGAGCCTCTTGTTTTAGTTTCTGTCTGTAGGCAGGGATCAACAAAATGGAGTCGTGGTCAGCTTTTCCGAAAGGGGGGGCGGGGCAGGGCCTTATATGCGTCGCGGAAGTTAGAGTAACAATGATCCAAGGTCTTTCCACCCCTGGTTGCGCAATCGATATGCTGATAAAATTTAGGGAGTCTTGTTTTCAGATTAGCCTTGTTAAAATCCCCAGCTACAATGAATGCAGCCTCCGGATGAATGGTTTCCAGTTTGCAAAGAGTTAAATAAAGTTCGTTCAGAGCCATCGATGTGTCTGCTTGGGGGGGGATGTATACAGCTGTGATTATAATCGAAGAGAATTCTCTTGGTAGATAATGCGGTCTACATTTGATTGTGAGGAATTCTAAATCAGGTGAACAGAAGGATTTGAGTTCCTGTATGTTTCTTTCATCACACCATGTCACGTTAGTCATAAGGCATACGCCCCCGCCCCTCTTCTTACCAGAAAGATGTTTGTTTCTGTCTGCGCGATGTGTGGAGAAACCCGTTGGCTGCACCGCTTCGGATAGAGTCTCTCCAGTGAGCCACGTTTCCGTGAAGCAAAGAACGTTACAGTCTCTGATGTCCCTCTGGAATGCTACCCTTGCTCGGATTTCATCAACCTTGTTGTCAAGAGACTGGACATTGGCAAGAAGAATGCTAGGGAGTGGTGCACGGTGTGCCCGTCTCCGGAGTCTGACCAGAAGACCGCCTCGTTTCCCTCTTTTTCGGAGTTGTTTTTTTTTGGGGTCGCTGCATGGAATCCACTCAGTTGTCCTGTTTGTAAGGCAGAACACAGGATCCGCGTCGCGAAAAACATATTCTTGGTAGTACTGATGGTGTGTTGATGCTGATCTTATATTCAGTAGTTCTTCTCGACTGTATGTAATGAAACCTAAGATGACCTGGGGTACTAATGTAAGAAATAACACGTAAAAAAACAAAAAACTGCATAGTTTCCTAGGAACGCGAAGCGAGGCGGCCATCTCTGTCGGCGCCGGAAGTCAAAATCATTGTTCTTCCTCTGTCATCCATGGTTACCTGCAAGGAAACACGTGCAGTCATTATTGCTTTGCACAAAAAGGGCTTCACAGGCAAGGATATTGCTGCCAGTAAGATTGCACCTAAATCAACCATTTATCAGATCATCAAGAACTTCAAGGAGAGCGGTTCAATTGTTGTGAAGAAGGCTTCAGGGCGCCCAAGAAAGTCCAGCAAGCGCCAGGACCGTCTTCCAAAGTTGATTCAGCTGCGGGGCACCACCAGTACAGAGCTTACTCAGGAATGGCAGCAGGCAGGTGTGAGTGCATCTGCACGCACAGTGAGGCGAAGACTTTTGGAGGATGGCCTGGTGTCAAGAAGGGCAGCAAAGAAGCCACTTCTTTCCAGGAAAAACATCAGGGACAGACATATTCTGCAAAGGGTACAGGGATTGGACTGCTGAGGACTGGGGTAAAGTCATTTTCTCTGATGAATCCCCTTTCTGATTGTTTGGGGCATCCGGAAAAAAAGCATGTCCGGAGAAGACAAGGTGAGCGCTACCATCACCCCCACTCTCCCCATCCTCCTCACCCCCACTCTCCCCATCCTCCTCAACCCCACTCTCCCCCATCCTCCTCACCCATCCTCCTCACCCCCACTCTCCCCCATCCTCCTCACCCCCACTCTCCACATCCTCCTCACCGCCACTCACCCCTATCCTCCTCACACCCACTCTCCCCATCCTCCTCACACCCACTCTCCCCATCCTCCTCAACCCCTACTCTCAACCCCTACTCTCCCCCATCATCCTCACCCACTACTCTCCCAATCATCCTCACCCCTACTCTCAACCCCTACTCTCCCCCATCCTCCTCACCCCCACTCTCCCCCATCCTCCTCACACCCCACTCTCCCCATCGTCCTCACCCCCACTCTCCCCCATCCTTCTCATCCCACTCTCCTCATCCTCCTCACCCCCACTCACCCCATCCTCCTCACCCCCACTCTCCCCCATCCTTCTCACCCCCACTCTCCCCATCCTCCTCACCCCACTCCCCCCCATCCTCCTCACCCCACTCTCCCCCATCCTTCTCACCCGCAATCTCCCCCATAATCCTCACACCCACTCTCCCCATTCTCCTCACCCCCTGCTCTCCCATCCTCCTCACCCCACTCTCCCCATCCTCCTCACCCCCACTTTCCCCATCCTCCTCACCCCCCACTCACCCCATCCTCCTCACCCCCACTCTCCCCATCCTCCTCACCCCCACTCTCCCCCATCCTCCTCACCCCCACTCTCCCCATCCTCCTCAACCCCACTCTCCCCCATCCTCCTCACCCATCCTCCTCACCCCCACTCTCCCCCATCCTCCTCACCCCCACTCTCCACATCCTCCTCACCGCCACTCACCCCTATCCTCCTCACACCCACTCTCCCCATCCTCCTCACACCCACTCTCCCCATCCTCCTCAACCCCTACTCTCAACCCCTACTCTCCCCCATCCTCCTCACCCCCACTCTCCCCCATCCTCCTCACACCCCACTCTCCCCATCCTCCTCACCCCCACTCACCCCATCCTCCTCACCCCCACTCTCCCCCATCCTTCTCACCCCCACTCTCCCCATCCTCCTCACCCC
This sequence comes from Oncorhynchus mykiss, assembly GCF_013265735.2. Classification (NCBI taxonomy): domain Eukaryota; kingdom Metazoa; phylum Chordata; class Actinopteri; order Salmoniformes; family Salmonidae; genus Oncorhynchus; species Oncorhynchus mykiss. The sequence goes on along the minus strand of NC_048567.1, from coordinate 85,162,531 downwards.
ACTCCCCCCCATCCTCCTCACCCCACTCTCCCCCATCCTTCTCACCCGCAATCTCCCCCATAATCCTCACACCCACTCTCCCCATTCTCCTCACCCCCTGCTCTCCCATCCTCCTCACCCCACTCTCCCCATCCTCCTCACCCCCACTTTCCCCATCCTCCTCACCCCCCACTCACCCCATCCTCCTCACCCCCACTCTCCCCATCCTCCTCACCCCCACTCTCCCCCATCCTCCTCACCCCCACTCTCCCCATCCTCCTCAACCCCACTCTCCCCCATCCTCCTCACCCATCCTCCTCACCCCCACTCTCCCCCATCCTCCTCACCCCCACTCTCCACACCCCCACTCTCCCCCATCCTCCTCACCCCCACTCTCCACATCCTCCTCACCGCCACTCACCCCTATCCTCCTCACACCCACTCTCCCCATCCTCCTCACACCCACTCTCCCCATCCTCCTCAACCCCTACTCTCAACCCCTACTCTCCCCCATCATCCTCACCCACTACTCTCCCAATCATCCTCACCCCTACTCTCAACCCCTACTCTCCCCCATCCTCCTCACCCCCACTCTCCCCCATCCTCCTCACACCCCACTCTCCCCATCGTCCTCACCCCCACTCTCCCCCATCCTTCTCACCCCACTCTCCTCATCCTCCTCACCCCCACTCACCCCATCCTCCTCACCCCCACTCTCCCCCATCCTTCTCACCCCCACTCTCCCCATCCTCCTCACCCCACTCCCCCCCATCCTCCTCACCCCACTCTCCCCCATCCTTCTCACCCGCAATCTCCCCCATAATCCTCACCCCCACTCTCCCCATTCTCCTCACCCCCTGCTCTCCCATCCTCCTCACCCCACTCTCCCCATCCTCCTCACCCCCACTTTCCCCATCCTCCTCACCCCCCACTCACCCCATCCTCCTCACCCCCACTCTCCCCATCCTCCTCACCCCCACTCTCCCCCATCCTCCTCACCCCCACTCTCCCCCATCCTTCTTACCCCACTCTCCTCATCCTCCTCACCCCACTCTCCTCATCCTCCTCACCCCCACTCTCCCCATCCTCCTCACCTCCACTCTCCCCATCCTCCTCAACCCCACTCCCCCCCATCCTCCTCACCCCACTCTCCCCCATCCTCCTCACACCCAATCTCCCCCATACTCCTCACCCCCACTCTCCCCATTCTCCTCACCCCCTGCTCTCCCCTTCCTCCTCACCCACACTCATCCCCATCCTCCTCACCCCCACTCTCCCCCATCCTCCTCACTCCTCACCCCCTACTCTCCCAATCATCCTCAACCCCCACTCTCCCCCATCCTCCTCACCCCCATCCTCCTCACCCCCACTCTCCACATCCTCCTCACCCCCATTCACCCCCACTCTCCCCATCCTCCTCACTCCACACCCCCTACTCTCCCAATCATCCTCAACCCCCACTCTCCCCCATACTCCTCACCACCACTCTCCCCACCTTCCTCACCCCCACTCTCCCCCATCCTCCTCACCCACACTCTCACCATCCTCCTCACTCCTCACCCCCTACTCTCCCAATCATCCTCAACCCCAACTCTCCCCCATACTCCTCACCCCCACTCTCCCCCATCCTCCTCACCCCCACTCTCCCCATCCTCCTCACCCCCACTCTCCCCCACCCTCCTCACCCATCCTCCTCACCCCCACTCTCCCCCATCCTCCTCACCCCCACTCTCCATATCCTCCTCACCGCCACTCACCCCTATCCTCCTCACACCCACTCTCCTCATCCTCTTCACACCCACTCTCCCCATCCTCCTCACTCCTCACCCCCTACTCTCCCAATCATCCTCAACCCCTACTCTCAACCCCTACTCTCCCCCATCCTCCTCACCCCCACTCTCCCCCATCCTCCTCACACCCCACTCTCCCCCATCCTTCTCACCCCCACTCTCCCCCATCCTTCTCACCCCACTCTCCTCATCCTCCTCACCCCCACTCTCCCCATCCTCCTCACCTCCACTCTCCCCATCCTCCTCACCCCCACTCACCCCATCCTCCTCACCCCACTCTCCCCCATCCTCCTCACACCCCACTCTCCCCCATCCTTCTCACCCCCACTCTCCCCATCCTTCTCACCCCACTCTCCTCATCCTCCTCACCCCCACTCTCCCCATCCTCCTCACCTCCACTCTCCCCATCCTCCTCACCCCCACTCACCCCATCCTCCTCACCCCACTCCCCCCCATCCTCCTCACCCCCACTCTCCCCCATCCTCCTCACCCATCCTCCTCACCCCCACTCTCCCCCATCCTCCTCACCCCCACTCTCCACATCCTCCTCACCGCCACTCACCCCTATCCTCCTCACACCCACTCTCCCCATCCTCCTCACACCCACTCTCCCCATCCTCCTCAACCCCTACTCTCAACCCCTACTCTCCCCCATCATCCTCACCCACTACTCTCCCAATCATCCTCACCCCTACTCTCAACCCCTACTCTCCCCCATCCTCCTCACCCCCACTCTCCCCCATCCTCCTCACACCCCACTCTCCCCATCGTCCTCACCCCCACTCTCCCCCATCCTTCTCACCCCACTCTCCTCATCCTCCTCACCCCCACTCTCCCCATCCTCCTCACCTCCACTCTCCCCATCCTCCTCACCCCCACTCACCCCATCCTCCTCACCTCACTCTCCCCCATCCTCCTCACACCCCACTCTCCCCCATCCTTCTCACCCCCACTCTCCCCCATCCTTCTCACCCCACTCTCCTCATCCTCCTCACCCCCACTCTCCCCATCCTCCTCACCTCCACTCTCCCCATCCTCCTCACCCCCACTCACCCCATCCTCCTCACCCCACTCCCCCCCATCCTCCTCACCCCACTCTCCCCCATCCTCCTCACCCCCAATCTCCCCCATAATCCTCACCCCCACTCACCCCATCCTCCTCACACCCACTCTCCCCATCCTCCTCACCCCCACTCTCCCCATCCTCCTCACCCCCACTCTCCCCCATCCTTCTCACCCCCACTCTCCCCCATCCTTCTCACCCCACTCTCCTCATCCTCCTCACCCCAGTCTCCTCATCCTCCTCACCCCCACTCCCCCCATCCTCCTCACACCCAATCTCCCCCATACTCCTCACCCCCACTCTCCCTATTCTCCTCACCCCCTGCTCTCCCCTTCCTCCTCACCCACACTCATCCCCATCCTCCTCACCCCCACTCTCCCCATCCTCCTCACTCTTCACCCCCTACTCTCCCAATCATCCTCAACCCCCACTCTCCCCCATGCTCCTCACCACCACTCTCCCCACCCTCCTCACCCCCACTCTCCCCCATCATCCTCACCCACACTCTCCCCATCCTCCTCACTCCTCACCCCCTACTCTCCCAATCATCCTCAACCCCCACTCTCCCCCATCCTCCTCACCCCCACTCTCCACATCCTCCTCACCGCCACTCACCCCTATCCTCCTCACACCCACTCTCCTCATCCTCCTCACACCCACTCTCCCCATCCTCCTCACTCCTCACCCCCTACTCTCCCAATCATCCTCAACCCCTACTCTCAACCCCTACTCTCCCCCATACTCCTCACCCCCACTGTCCCCCATCCTCCTTTTTTTTAGGTCTCTGTTCTTAGGAACTTGTTTTCAGTTCCTACCGCTTCCACTGGATGTCACCAGTCTTTGGAATTTGGTTGAGGTTATTTTTTTGTGCAATGAAGAAGTATGGCCATCTAAGAACTGCGTAACACTGTTGAGAATTGCACAAGACTTGAAAAGTAGCTTGGTTTGTTGTCTTTCTGTATTGAACACAGATAGACCCGTCTTCAATTTGATCGATTATTAACGTTTTAAAACAAAGTTGTAATTCAAAAGTAGTTTGAAATGTTTACAGGCAACTTTTTAAATATTTTCTAGTGACATTGCGCAATTTGGAAGCTGTTTTTTTCTGGATCAAACGTGCCAAATAAATGGTCATTTTGGATATATATGGACGGAATTAATCGAACAAAAGCACCAATTGTGATGTTTATGGGACATATTGGAGTGCCAACAAAAGAAGCTCGTCAAAGGTAAGGCATGTTTTATATTTTATTTCTGCGTTTTGTGTAGCGCCTGCAGGATTGAAATATGCTACCCTCTTTGTTTACTGTTGTGCTATCATCAGATAATAGCTTCTTATGCTTTTGCCGAAAAGCCTTTTTAAAATCTGACAATCTGGCTTTAATTTAGTATCTTACATGTGTGATTTAATGAAAGTTTGATTTTTAAATCATTTTATTTTAATTTGCCGCGCTGCATTTTCCCTGGCTTTTGGCCAAGTGGGACGCAAGCGTCCCCTATACCATAAGAAGTTACGCTCTCGACGAACAGTTTTTATGCTGACGTTGCTTCCAAAGCAAGTTTGGAACTCGGTAGTGAGAACAGACGATTTTTACGCACTATGCGCTTCAGCACTCGGCGGTCCTGTTCCGTGAGCTTGTGTGGCCTACCACTTCGTGGCTGAGCAGTTGTTGCTCCTAGACGTTTCCACTTCACAATAACAGCACTTACAGTTGACACGGGGCAGCTCGAGCAGGGCAGAGATTTTACGAACTGACTTGTTGGAAAGCTGGCATGCTATGACGGTGCCACGTTGAAAGTCACTGTGCTCTTCAGTAAGGCCATTCTACTATCAATGTTTGTCTATGGAGATTGCATGGCTGTGTGCTTGATTTTATACACCTGTCAGCAATGGGTGAGGCTGAAATAGCCAAATCCACACATTTGAAGGGGTGTCCACATACTGTTGGTGATGTATTGTATCTACCATACAGAGTCTGTTACTTGAACTCCGTGAAGAATTTATTTAGGCTGCAATTTGAGGTGCAGTTAGTTACCTCGAATGACCTTATCCTCTGCAGGAGAGGTAACTCTGGTAACTCTCTTCCTTTCCTGTGGCGGTCCTCATGAGAGCCAGTTTCATCACAGTGCTTGATGGTTTTTGTGACTGCACTTGAAGAAACTTTTGAAAGGTTATTTAAATTTTCCGGATTGACTGACCTTCATGTATTAAAATAATTATGGACTGTTGTTTCTATTGTTTGAGCCGTTGTTGCCATAATATGGACTTGGTATTTTACCAAATAGGGCTATCTTCTGTATACCACCCCTACCTTGTCACAACACAAATTATTGGCTCAAACTCATTAAGAAGGAAAGAATTCCACAAGTCAATGTTTAACAAGGCACACCTGTTAATTGAAATGCATTCCAGGTGACTACCTCATGAAGCTGGTTGAGAGAATGCCAAGAGTGTGCTAAGCTGTCATCAAGGGAAAGTGTGGCTACTTTGGGTGGCTATTTGGGTGGCTATTTGTTTAACACCTTTTTGGTTAATACATGATTCCATATGTGTTATTTACTAGTTGTGATGTCTTCACTATTATTCTACAATGTAGAACATAGAAAAAATAAAGAAAAACCCTGGAATGAGTAGGTGTGTCCACATGTTTGACTGGCTCTGTATACAGTTGAAGTCGGAAGTTTACATACACTTAGGTTGGAGTCATTAAAACTGTTTTTCAACCACTCCACAAATGTCTTGTTAACAAACTATAGTTTTGGCAAGTCAGTTAGGACATCTAGTTTGTGCATGACACAAGTAATTTTGTCCAACAATTGTTTACAAACAGATTATTTCACTTATAATTCACTGTATCACAATTCCAGTGGGTCAGAAGTTTAAATACACTAAATTGACTGTGCCTTTAAACAGCTTGGAAAATTCCAGAAAATTATGTCATGGCTTTAGAAGCTTCTGATAGGCTATTTGACATCATTTGAGTCAATTGGAGGTGTACCTGTGGATGTATTTCAAGGTCTACCTTCAAACTCAGTGCCTCATTGCTTGACATCATGGGAAAATCAAATGAAATCAGCCAAGACCTCAGAAAGAAAATTGTAGACCACCACAAGTCCTGTTCATCCTTGGGAGCAATTTCCAAACGCCTGAAGGTACCACGTTCATCTGTACAAACAATAGTATGCAAGTATAAAAAGCATGGGACCACACAGCCATCGTACCGCTTAGGAAGGAGATGTGTTCTGTCTCCTAGAGATGAACGTACTTTGGTGCGAAAAGTGCAAATCAATTCCAGAACAACAGCAAAGGACCCTGTGAAGAGGCTGGAAGAAACAGGAACAAAAGTATCTATATCCACGGTAAAACGAGTCCTATATCGACATAACCTGAAAGGCCGCTCAGCAAGGAAGAAGCCACTGCTCCAAAACACGGAGTGACGTTTTTTCCAAAAATGAAAATACTGCCCCTAGAGTTCCAAGAGGTTATTAAACAACAAGATTGCAAGTTTGTTATTAAGGCACATGAAAGTTCATATGTTCAAGAAGGCATTTCTGACACAAAAAAAAACATTTTTATTTGTAAAAAATGTTTTACGTTCAAACGGCTCTCCTGTGAAGTTGTGACTTGAGACAAATGCCTAGTTTCCTGAATTGGGTCACATATCTACAGTACTAAATACATGTGTATGTGTGTGTATAGTGCGTATGTTATCGTGTGTGTGTATGCATGTGTTTTGTGTTGCTTCACAGTCCCCGCTGTTCCATGCGGTGTATTTTTATATATTTTTTAAATCTAATTTTACTGCTTGCATCAGTTACTTGATGTGGAATAGAGTTCCATGTAGTCTTGGCTCTATGTATTACTGGGTGCCTCCCATTGTCTGTTCTGGACTTGGGGACTGTGAAGAGACCTCTTGTGACATGTCTTGTGGGGTATGCATGGGTGTCCGAGCTGTGTGCCAGTAGTTCAAACAGACAGCTTGGTGCATTCAACATGTCAATACCTCTCATAAATACAAGTAGTGATGAAGTCAATCTCTCCTCTACTTTGAGCCAGGAGAGATCGACAACGCTTATTATTAATGTTAGCTCTCTGTGTACATCCAAGGGCCCACCGTGCTGCCCTGTTCTGAGCAAATTGCAATTTTCCTAAGTCCCTCTTTGTGGCACCTGACCACACAACTGAACAGTAGTCAATGTGCAACAAAACTAAGGCCTGTTGGACCTGCCTTGTTGATAGTGAAGGCAGAGCAGCGCTGTATAATAGACAGACTTCATCCCATCTTAGCTCCTGTTCTATCAATATGTTTTGACCATGACAGTTTACAATCCAGGGTTACTCCAGGCACTTTAGTCATCTCAACTTGCTCAATTTACAATTTCCACATTGTTTAGTGAATGATTTGTCCCAATTACAATGCTTTTAGTTTCAGAAATATTTAGGGCTAACTTATTCCTTGCCACCCACTCTGAAACTGACTGCAACTCTTTGTTAAGTGTTGCATTAATTTCAGTCGCCGTAGTAGCTGACGTGTATAGTGTTGATCCGCAAACATAGACAATTGAATAAAAGTCAGTGGCATGTCGTTAGTAAAGATTGAAAAAAGCAAGGGGCCTAAACAGCTACCCTGTGGAATTCCTGATTCTACCTGGATTATGTTTGAGAGGCTTCCATTGAGTTAGACAAGTAACTCTTTGTCCACAATAAAGTCAAAACACATACTTTTTTCCAGCAGCAGACTATGATCGATAATGTCAAAAGCTGCACAGAAGTCTAACAAGATAGCCCCCACAATCAGACAGCCCCCACAATCAGACAGCCCCCACAATCAGACAGCCCCCACAATCAGACAGCCCCCACAATCAGACAGCCCCCACATGTTATTTTCTCTTCTTTTGCAAATCTAAAATTGCATTTACTTTTGTTTTTTAGAGGAGTATTTGTCACTGCAATTTCAAGTTATTTTGTTCTTTTCAAAAACCCAGCGTAAACATTTTGCCATTATTGAAATGTGGGTGAAATTAGGTTTCCTTGATTCCCTAATCCTGGATAAACCCAGTCTGACATAATTTATGTTCCTGCTCTTTGAGCTGATAGCACCTTGACTCAGACAGGAGAGACTGTTCCTTTGAAGACCGAGACAGAAGAGAGGCACAGCTTCCATTTCTCTCTGCTGTATGGGGACAGGTTGGTACTTCAGAAGAAATATGCAGGGACAGAGAGGAGCTGAAAGCGCTTTGTTAGGCTGGGAATGACAAGCTGAAAGAGAACCCTCAAAGAGACCACAGAGAAGAGAAAAATGAAAACAGACAATATAGCAATTTATCATCAATAGATGTTTCATTCTTATTGTAAAGCTGCTATCCTGTTATTATAAAGCTGTCTCGTAGAAGAATGCAATAGTGATGTTAATCATTTTACAAAGCTCTGACATGAATTGTGATAGGCTGCCCTTCCCTAACATCAGGTGGTAATTATTACCACAGTCTGGTGAAGGTATGAGCCATATGAGCGCACTGTGAAGAGCCTGGTGGCACTTAGCTAGCACACAGCTAGCATACACATCGCTAGTACCCTGCTAACACACAGCTAGCACACAGCTAGTGTAACAGGGTTATATTGGTGATTCCCCTTGCCACTTTATTGTTAAGCTAATGGGTTTTTGGTTTGAGTTTTGTCTTGCCTTCACCTACTCAACATGGCATCTTATTGGCTGGTTTGCGTAGCTTGCTTACGATGGGGGATGTTCCAGCTAGAATCGTCCCAGTGAACAAGCACCAAACCAGCGGTGGACTTCCGGCGCCGACAGAGATGGCCGCCTCGCTTCGCGTTCCTAGGAAACTATGCAGTTTTTTGTTTTTTTTACGTGTTATTTTTTACATTGGCACCCCAGATCATCTTAGGTTTCATTACATACAGTTGAGAAGAACTACTGAATATAAGAGCAGCGTCAACTCACCATCAGTATGACCAAAAATATGACTTTCCCGGAGCGGATCCTGTGTTCTGCCTTCCACCCAGGACAACGGAATGGATCCCAGCCTGCGACCCAAAACAACGACGTCGTAAAAGAGGCAAATGAAGCGGTCTTCTGGTCACGCTCCCGAGACGGGCACATCGCGCGCCACTCCCTAGCATATTACTCGCCAATGTCCAGTCTCTTGACAACAAGGTTGATGAAATCCGAGCAAGGGTAGCATTCCAGAGGGACATCAGGGACTGTAACGTTCTTTGCTTCACGGAAACATGGCTCACTCGAGAGACGCTATCGGAGTCGGTGCAGCCAGCTGGTTTCTCCACGCATCGCGCCAACAGAAACAAACATCTTTCTGGTAAGAAGAGGGGCGGGGGCGTATGCTTTATGGTTAACGAGACGTGGTGTGGTCATAACAACATACAGGAACTCAAGTCCTTCTGTTCACCTGATTTAGAATTCCTCACAATCAAATGTCGACCGCATTATCTACCAAGGGAATTCTCTTCGATTATAATCACAGCCATATATATTCCCCCCCAAGCAGACACATCGATGGCTCTGAACTAACTTTATTTGACTCTTTGCAAACTGGAATCCACACATCCTGAGGCTGCATTCATTGTAGCTGGGGATTTTAACAAGGCTAATCTGAAAACAAGACTCCCTAAATTGTATCAGCATATCGATTGCGCAACCAGGGCTGGTAAAACCTTGGATCATTGCTATTCTAACTTCCGCGATGCATATAAGGCCCTCCCCCGCCCTCCTTTCGGAAAAGCTGACCACGACTCCATTTTGTTGCTCCCTGCCTACAGACAGAAGCTAAAACAAGAAGCTCCCACGCTGAGGTCTGTTCAACGCTGGTCTGACCGATCTGATTCCACGCTCCAAGACTGCTTCCATCACGTGGACTGGGATATGTTTCGTATTGCGTCAAACAACAACATTGACGAATACGCTGATTCGGTGAGCGAGTTCATTAGAACGTGCATTGAAGATGTCGTTCCCATAGCAACGATTAAAACATTCCCAAACCAGAAACCGTGGATTGATGGCAGCATTCGCGTGAAACTGAAAGCGCAAACCACTGCTTTTAATCAGGGCAAGGTGACTGGAAACATGACCGAAATCAAACAGTGTAGCTATTCCCTCCGCAAGGCAATATAAACAAGCTAAGCGTCAGTATAGAGACAAAGTAGAATCGCAATTCAACGGCTCAGACACAAGAGGTATGTGGCAGGGTCTACAGTCAATCACGGATTACAAAAAGAAAACCAGCCCAGTCACGGACCAGGATGCCTTGCTCCCAGGCAGACTAAATCACTTTTTTGCCCGCTTTGAGGACAATACAGTGCCACTGACACGGCCCGCAACCAAAACATGCAGACTCTCCTTCACTGCAGCCAACGTGAGGAAAACATTTAAACGTGTCAACCCTCGCAAGGCTGCAGGCCCAGACGGCATCCCCAGCCGCGCCCTCAGAGCATGCGCAGACCAGCTGGCTGGTGTGTTTACGGACATATTCAATCAATCCCTATCCCAGTCTGCTGTTCCCACATGCTTCAAGAGGGCCACCATTGTTCCTGTTCCCAAGAAAGCTAAGGTAACTGAGCTAAACGACTACCGCCCCGTAGCACTCACTTCCGTCATCATGAAGTGCTTTGAGAGACTAGTCAAGGACCATATCACCTCCACCCTACCTGACACCCTAGACCCACTCCAATTTGCTTACCGCCCAAATAGGTCCACAGACGATGCAATCTCAACCACACTGCACACTGCCCTAACCCATCTGTACAAGAGGAATACCTATGTGAGAATGCTGTTCATCGACTACAGCTCAGAATTTAACACCATAGTACCCTCCAAACTCGTCATCAAGCTCGAGACCCTGGGTCTCGACCCCGCCCTGTGCAACTGGGTACTGGACTTCCTGACGGGCCGCCCCCAGGTGGTGAGGGTAGGTAACAACATCTCCACCCCGCTGATCCTCAACACTGGGACCCCACAAGGGTGTGTTCTGAGCCCTCTCCTGTACTCCCTGTTCACCCACGACTGCGTGGCCACGCACGCCTCCAACTCAATCATCAAGTTTGCGGACGACACAACAGTGGTAGACTTGATTACCAACAACGACGAGACGGCCTACAGGGAGGAGGTGAGGGCCCTCGGAGTGTGGTGTCAGGAAAATAACCTCACACTCAACGTCAACAAAACTAAGGAGATGATTGTGGACTTCAGGAAACAGCAGAGGGAACACCCCCCTATCCACATCGATGGAACAGTAGTGGAGAGGGTAGTAAGTTTTAAGTTCCTCTGCGTACACATCACAGACAAACTGAATTGGTCCACCCACACAGACAGCATCGTGAAGAAGGCGCAGTAGCGCCTCTTCAACCTCAGGAGGCTGAAGAAATTTGGCTTGTCACCAAAAGCACTCACAAACTTCTACAGATGCACAATCGAGAGCATCCTGTCGGGCTGTGTCACCGCCTGGTACAGCAACTGCTCCGCCCACAACCGTAAGGCTCTCCAGATGGTAGTGATGTCTGCACAACGCATCACCGGGGGCAAACTACCTGCCCTCCAGGACACCTACACCACCCGATGTCGCAGGAAGGCCATAAAGATCATCAAGGACAACAACCACCCGAGCCACTGCCTGTTCACCCCGCTATCATCCAGAAGGCGAGGTCAGTACAGGTTCATCAAAGCTGGGACCGAGAGACTGAAAAACAGCTTCTATCTCAAGGCCATCAGACTGTTAAACAGCCACCACTAACATTGAGTGGCTGCTGCCAACACACTGACTCAACTCCAGCCACTTTAATAATAGGAATTGATGGGAATTGATGTAAAATATATCACTAGCCACTTTAAACAATGCTACTTAATATAATGTTTACATACCCTACTTTATTTATCTCATATGTATACGTATATAGTGTACTCTAGATCATCTACTGCATCTTTATGTAATACATGTATCACTAGCCACTTTAAACTATGCCACTTTGTTTACATACTCATCTCATATGTATATACTGTACTCGATACCATCTACTGTATCTTGCCTATGTACCATCACTCATTCATATATCTTTATGTATATATTCTTTATCCCTTTACACTTGTGTGTATAAGGTAGTAGTTTTGGAATTGTTAGCTAGATTACTCGTTGGTTATTACTGCATTGTCGGAACTAGAAGCACAAGCATTTCGCTACACTCGCATTAACATCTGCTAACCATGTGTAAGTGACAAATAAATTTGATTTTTATACTCCCAAGTGATGATGTAAATGTACAATTTATATCAATTTTTTGTTTGTAAATGTTATTCGAACATCACACATAAGATGCAGCGTTTTTTGGAGAATATTTGTTGTGCATTTTGTTGTAAAGAATTCCCGCCAGTACTAGCTAGCAACTTACTGTGTCTGGTGGGGGGGGTTCATATATTTTGTACAGTGCGTGAGTGCAGAGTTGGATGGTGAGCCGTGCCTTCCATGACGTGCAATTTTGTGCTGTTCCTATCAGGTACATTGTTAAAGATATTATATTGTATATTGTAATTGTATTATTTTGGTAACTTGTCCCAGTGAACAAGCACCAAACCAGCGTGCGTGAGTGCAGAGTTGGATGAATAAATCTCCATGACTGGTGCTACACGTTGGAGTTCCGTGTCGATGACTGACTGTACACAACGCAAGCAGAGTACTGTTACACTAGCACACACACCCCAAGTACCCTGCTAACACACAGCTAGCACACTGCTAGCACACCGCAAGCACACAGCTAACACACAACTAGCACACTGCTAGTACCCTTCTAACACACAGCTAGCACATCACTAGTACCCTGCTAACACACAGCTAGCACACAGCTAGCACATAGCACTGTGAATACCTAGCACATATACGTGGCTAGCACACATCAATAGATCAGAGGTGTGATTGAAAAGGCTATCAACGTGTTTCACCGAATCTCACTGTGGTTGACACCCCTCACATTGGTAACAATCTCTAGAGAAATATCAAAACCGTATCACATGTATTGGACTGCGTGATCAATAAGCTTTGTGTTATTTGAGAGGAGCAGCAGGACAAATAAATTAGAAATGTTGTAGTTTCTTGAGAATGTGACAATTTGCATTGGATGATGATGTGCAGTAATGGCACGATTCAGCCTTAGAAAATGTACGCACTTCTCAGTGGTTGGTATTCAGATTTACCTTCTGCAGGTGCATAATGGGCTTTACAGGTGTGGTTCCCTTGCAGTTCACTGAAAACCCTCCATTCTAGAAATCATAAGTCAACTCCGTAGGTTTGGCACTATACTGTCATTTGCGCATGGCTACAGAAGCCTATAGCTTGGGTCTCCGAATGTCATCCTTGCAAGTTGTAAGGCCAGCATTTCCTAAACTTTACTGTGGGAAAGTTGATATGTTGATATGCTTCAGTTTGCTGCCATGTGACTGTTTTTCACATTTGTCTCCAGCGATTATAAGGTCAAATAGATCTAAAACAATTGTCATTTATATTTACAATTCCCTGATTCAAGCGGCTTACTAATTTACCCAGCTCTAATCAATAGCTCTTATCAAGTTGTAAATTACAGTGTATGGAGAATGGTCAGGAAAAATAAAGTAGTTGTTGCTCCACTTGGAAACGACAGGTTGCTCCACCTTATTGATAATTTCATCAAGCGTAAAGGTTGTGGAATAATGAAGGAATTAAGTCAAGGTCAGAATACGGTGTATCTGCAGACACACCTTAATTTCTTTGATCTTTACCCCAAATGAATGGCATGCTATTCTCATGCTTAAATTAGAGGTCAGAATACGTGAAGAAAAAAAGTGCAAAAAAAGAGAATGAAGTTCCATTTACCCACGCTTAGTTCGAGTCGAAAATCCCCCCTAAGACTGTGTTCCCGTAGCTGTAACCTATATCAGGGAAGGAAGACTGTGTTCCCGCAGCTGTAACCTATATCAGGGAAGGAAGACTGTGTTCCCGCAGCTGTAGCCTATATCAGGGAAGGAAGACTGTGTTCCCACAGCTGTAACCTATATCAGGGAAGGAAGACTGTGTTCCCCACAGCTGTAGCCTACATGAGGGAAGGAAGACTGTGTTCCCCACAGCTGTAACCTATATCAGGGAAGGAAGACTGTGTTCCCCACAGCTGTAACCTATATCAGGGAAGGAAGACTGTGTTCCTGCAGCTGTAACCTATATCAGGGAAGGAAGACTGTGTTCCCGCAGCTGTAACCTATATCAGGGAAGGAAGACTGTGTTCCTCACAGCTGTAGCCTATATCAGGGAAGGAAGACTGTATTCCCCACTGCTATAACCTATATCAGGGAAGGAAGACTGTGTTCTCCACAGCTGTAGCCTATATCAGGGAAGGAAGACTGTGTTGCCCACAGCTGTAACCTATATCAGGGAAGGAAGACTGTGTTCCCCACAGCTGTAACCTATATCAGGGAAGGAAGACTGTGTTCCCGCAGCTGTAACCTATATCAGGGAAGGAAGACTGTGTTCCCGCAGCTGTAGCCTATATCAGGGAAGGAAGACTGTGTTCCCACAGCTGTAACCTATATAAGGGAAGGAAGACTGTGTTCCCCACAGCTGTATCCTACATGAGGGAAGGAAGACTGTGTTCCCCACAGCTGTAACCTATATCAGGGAAGGAAGACTGTGTTCCCCACAGCTGTTACCTATATCAGGGAAGGAAGACTGTGTTCCTGCAGCTGTAACCTATATAAGGGAAGGAAGACTGTGTTCCCCACAGCTGTAGCCTATATCAGGGAAGGAAGACTGTGTTCCCCACAGCTTCTGCCTACATGAGGGAAGGAAGACTGTGTTCCTCACAGCTGTAGTTTATTTATTTATTAATTTTTTCACCTTTATTTAACCAGGTAGGCAAGTTGAGAACAAGTTCTCATTTACAATTGCGACCTGGCCAAGATAAAGCAAAGCAGTTCGACACATACAGGGATGGAAGGTGAATTAGTAACAAGAGCAACAATACAGCCCAGTAAAGCTTCAGTATCTGTTCGAAAATTAATGACGATGCCATCCAACCATGAAGCATCAAAATCTAAAAACACAACCCCACTAATACCTACTGTTACACCACTAATATATTACACCACTAATACCTACTGTAACACCACTAATACCTACTGTTACAGCACTAATATATTAAATCACTAATACCTACTGTTACATCACTAATATATTATACCACTAATACCTACTGTTACACCACTAATATATTAAACCACTAATACCTAATGATACATCACTAATATATTACACCAGTAATACCTACTGTTACATCACTAATATATTACACCACTAATACCTACAGTTATACCAATAATACCTACTGTTACACCACTAACATATTACACCACTAATACATACTGTTACACCACTTATAGCTACTGTTACACCACTAATAACTATTGTTACACCACTAATACCTACTGTTACACCACTAATACCTACTGTTACATCACTAAAATATTACACCACTAATACCTACTGTTACACCACTAATATATTACACCACTAATACCTACTGTTACACCAATAATGTATAACACCACTAATACCTACTGTTACATCACTAAAACCTACTGTTACATCGCTAATATTTTACACCACTAATACCTACTGTTACACCACTAATATAATACACCACTAATACCTACTGTTACATCACTAATACCTACTGTTGTACCACTAATACCTACTGCTACACCACTAATACCTATTGTTGTTTCACTAATACCTATTATTACACCACTAATACCTACTGTTACATCACTAAAATATTACACCAATAATACCTACTGTTACATCACTAATATATTACACCGCTAATACCTACTGTTACATCACTAATACCTACTGTTACATCACTAATATATTACACCACTAATACCTACTGTTACACCACTAATACCTACTGTTACACCAATAATACCTATTGTTACATCACTAATATATTACACCGCTAATACCTACTGTTACACCACTAATACCTACTGTTACATCACTAATACCGACTGTTACATAACTAATATATTACACCACTAATACCTACTGTTACACCACTAATACCTACTGTTACACCAATAATACCTATTGTTACAGAACTAATATATTACACAACTAATACCTACAATTACACCGCTAATACCTAATGTTACATCACTGATATATTAAACCACTAATACCTATTGTTACACCACTAATACCCACTGTTAAACCACTAATATATTACACCACTAATACCTGCTGTTATACCACTAATATATTACACCACTAATACCTACTGTTACACCACTAATACCTAATGTTGCATCACTAATACATACTGTTACACCTGTAATACCTATTGTTACACCACTAATACCCACTGTTAAACCACTAATATGTTACACCACTAATACCTACTGTTACTTCACTAATATATTAAACCACTAATAGCTAATGTTAAACCACTAATACCTACTGTTGTACCACTAACACCAACTGTTACATCACTAATATATTACACTGCTAATACCTACGGTTATATCACTAATACCTACTGTTAAACCACTAATACCGATTGTTACACCACTAATACCTACTGTTTAATCACTAATATATTACACCACTAATACCTACTGTTACATCACTAATATATTACACCACTAATACCTACTCTTACACCACTCATAACTGCTGTTACACCACTAATACCTACTGTTACACCACCAATAACTACTGTTACACCACTAATACCTACTGTTATACCACTAATATATTACACCACTAATATCTACTGTTACACCACTAATACCTGCTGTTACAACACTAGTATATTACACGACTAATACCTACTGCTATATCACTAAAATATTACACCACTAATACCTACTGTTACACCACTAATATATTACACCACTAATACTACTGTTACACCACTAATATATTACACCACTAATACCTACTGTTATAACACTAATATATTACACCACTAATACCTACTGTTACACCACTAATACCTACTGTTACATCACTAATACATACTGTTACACCTGTAATACCTATTGTTACACCACTAAAACCTACTGTTAAACCACTAATATATTACACCACTAATACCTACTGTTACACCACTAATATATTACACCACTAATACCTACTGTTACACCACTAATACCTACTGTTACACCACTAATATATTACACCACTAAAACCTACTGTTAAACCACTAATATATTACACCACTAATACCTACTGTTACACCACTAATATATTACACCACTAATACCTACTGTTACACCACTAATACCTACTGTTACACAACTAATATATTACACCAATAATACCTACTGTTACATCACTAATATATTACACCACTAATACCTACTGTTACACCACTAATATATTACACCACTAATATATTACACCACTAATACCTACTGTTACACAACTAATATATTACACCAATAATACCTACTGTTACATCACTAATATATTACACCACTAATACCTACTGTTACACCACTAATATATTACACCACTAATACCTACTGTTACACCAATAATACCTACTGTTACACCACTAATATATTACACCAATAATACCTACTGTTACTTCACTAATATATTAAACCACTAATAGCTCATGTTAAACCACTAACACCTACTGCTGTACCACTAACACCAACTGTTACATCACTAATATATTACACTGCTAATACCTAAGGTTATATCACTAATAACTACTGTTAAACCACTAATACCGATGGTTACACCACTAATACCTACTGTTACACCACTAATATATTACACCACTAATACCTACTGTTACTTCACTAATATATTAAACCACTAATAGCTCATGTTAAACCACTAACACCTACTGCTGTACCACTAACACCAACTGTTACATCACTAATATATTACACTGCTAATACCTAAGGTTATATCACTAATAACTACTGTTAAACCACTAATACCGATGGTTACACCACTAATACCTACTGTTACACCACTAATATATTACACCACTAATACCTACTGTTATACCACTAATATATTACACCACTAATACCTACTGTTACACAACTAATACCTACTGTTGCATCACTAATACATACTGTTACACCTGTAATACCTATTGTTACACCACTAATACCCACTGTTACACAACAAATATATTACACCACGAATGCCTACTGTTACTTCAATAATATATTAAACCACTAATAGCAAATGTTACACCACTAATACCTACTTTTGTACCATTAATACCTACTGTTAAATCAGTAATATATTACACCACTAATAGTCACTGTTACATCACTAATATATTACACCACTAATACTCACTGTTACATCATTCATATATTACACCACTAATACCTACTGTTATACCACTAATATATTACACCACTAATACTCACTGTTACATCACTAATATATTACACCACTAATACCTACTGTTACATCACTAACATTTTACACCACTAATACCTACTGTTATACCAATAATATATTAGACCACTAATAACTACTCTTACACCACTATTACCTACCGTTACACCACTAATACCTACTGTTACACCAGTAATACCTACTGTTACACCACTAATACCTACTTTACACCACTAATACCTACTGTTATACCACTAATATAACACCACTAATACCTACTGTTACGCCACTAATACCTACTGTTACACCACTAATACCTACTGTTACAACACTAATATATTACACCACTAATACCTACTGCTATATCACTAAAATATTACACCACTAATACCTACTGTTACACCACTAATATATTACACCACTAATACCTACTGTTACACCACTAATATATTACACCACTAATACGTACTGTTAAACCACTAATACATACTGTTATAACACTCATACCTACTGTTAAACCACTAATATATTACACCACTAATACCTACTGTTATACCACTAATATATTACACCACTAATACCTAATGTTATACCACTAATACCTACTGTTGCATCACTAATACATACTGTTACACCTGTAATACCTATTGTTACACCACTAATACCCACTGTTACACAACTAATATATTACACAACGAATGCCTACTGTTACTTCAATAATATATTAAACCACTAATAGCAAATGTTACACCACTAATACCTACTTTTGTACCACTAATACCTACTGTTACATCAGTAATATATTACACCACTAATACTCACTGTTACATCATTCATATATTACACCACTAATACTCACTGTTACATCATTCATATATTACACCACTAATACCTACTGTTATACCACTAATATATTAGACCACTAATAACTACTCTTACACCACTAATACCTACCGTTACACCGCTAATACTCACTGTTACATCATTCATATATTACACCACTAATACCTACTGTTATACCACTAATATATTACACCACTAATACTCACTGTTACATCACTAATATAGTACACCACTAATACTCACTGTTACATCATTCATATATTACACCACTAATACCTACTGTTATACCACTAATATATTACACCACTAATACCTACTGTTACATCACTAACATATTACACCACTAATACCTAATGTTATACCACTAATATATTAGACCACTAATAACTACTCTTACACCACTATTACCTACCGTTACACCACTAATACCTACTGTTACACTAGTAATACCTACTGTTACACCACTAATACCTACTGTTATACCACTAATATAACACCACTAATACCTACTGTTACGCCACTAATACCTACTGTTACACCACTAATACCTACTGTTACAACACTAATATATTTCACCACTAATACCTACTGTTACATCAGTAACATATTACACCACTAATACCTACTGTTACACCACTAATATATTACACCACTAATACCTACTGTTACACCACTAATATATTACACCAATAATACCTACTGTTAAACCACTAATACCTACTGTTATAACACTCATACCTACTGTTAAACCACTAATATATTACACCACTAATACCTACTGTTATACCACTAATATATTACACCACTAATACCTAATGTTATACCGCTAATACCTACTGTTGCATCACTAATACATACTGTTACACCTGTAATACCTATTGTTACACCACTAATACCCACTGTTACACAACTAATATATTACACCACGAATGCCTACTGTTACTTCAATAATATATTAAACCACTAATAGCAAATGTTACACCACTAATATCTACTTTTGTACCACTAATACCTACTGTTACATCAGTAATATATTACACCACTAATACTCACTGTTACATCACTAATATATTACACCACTAATACTCACTGTTACATCATTCATATATTACACCAATAATACCTACTGTTATACCACTAATATATTACACCACTAATACTCACTGTTACATCACTAATATATTACACCACTAATACCTACTGTTACATCACTAATATATTACAAGACTAATACCTACTGTTACATCACTAACATATTACACCACTAATACCTACTGTTACATCACTAACATATTATACCACTAATACCTACTGTTACATCACTAACATATTACACCACTAATACCTACTGTTATACCACTAATATATTAGACCACTAATAACTACTCTTACACCACTATTACCTACCGTTACACCACTAATACTCACTGTTACATCATTCATATATTACACCACTAATACCTACTGTTATACCACTAATATATTACACCACTAATACTCACTGTTACATCATTCATATATTACACCACTAGTACCTACTGTTATACCACTAATATATTACACCACTAATACTCACTGTTACTTCACTAATATATTACACCACTAATACTCACTGTTACATCATTCATATATTACACCACTAATACCTACTGTTATACCACTAATATATTACACCACTAATACCTACTGTTACATCACTAACATATTACACCACTAATACCTAATGTTATACCACTAATACCTACTGTTACACTAGTAATACCTACTGTTACACCACTAATACCTACTGTTATACCACTAATATAACACCACTAATACCTACTGTTACGCCACTAATACCTACTGTTAAACCACTAATACCTACTGTTACAACACTAATATATTTCACCACTAATACCTACTGTTACTTCACTAACATATTACACCACTAATACCTACTGTTACATCACTAATATATTACACCACTAATACCTACTGTTACCCCACTAATACCTACTGTTATATCACTAATACTTACTGTTACACCACTAATACCTACTGTTATATCACTAATACCTACAGTTACATCACTAATATATTACAGCACTAATACCTACTGTTACATCACTAACATATTACACCACTAATACCTACTGTTACACCACTAATACCTACTGTTACATCACTAATATATTACACCACTAATACCTACTGTTACACCACAAAAATATTACACCACTAATACCTACTGTTAAACCACTATTGCCTACTGTTATACCACTAATACCTACTGTTACACCACTAATACCTACTGTTATATCACTAATATATTACACCTCTAATAACTAGTGTTACACCACTAATATATTACACCGTAATACCTATTGTTACATCACTAATATATTACCACACTAATACCTACTGTTAGACCACTAATATATTACACCACTAATGCCTACTGTTACATCACTAATATATTAAACCACTAATACCTACTGTTACACCACTAATATATTACACCACTAATACCTATTGTTACACCACTAAAACCTACTGTTACATCACTAATATATTACACCACTAATACCTACTGTTATACCACTAATATATTACACCACTAATACCTATTCTTACACAACTAATACCTACCATTACACC
Source organism: Oncorhynchus mykiss (assembly GCF_013265735.2). Classification (NCBI taxonomy): domain Eukaryota; kingdom Metazoa; phylum Chordata; class Actinopteri; order Salmoniformes; family Salmonidae; genus Oncorhynchus; species Oncorhynchus mykiss. The sequence continues at coordinate 85,140,802 of NC_048567.1, read as the reverse complement.
AGTAATACCTACTGTTACACCACTAATACCTACTGTTACACCACTAATACCTTCTGTTATACCACTAATACATTACACCACTAATACCTACTGTTACACCACTAATGCCTACTGTTACACCACTAATACCTACTGTTACAACACTAATATATTTCACCACTAATAACAACTGTTATATCACTAATACATTACACCACTAATACCTACTGTTACACCACTAATACCTACTGTTACCCCACTAATACCTACTTTTTTTAACACTAATACCTACTGTTACATCACTAATATATTACACCACTAATGCCTACTGTTACATCACTAATATATTAAACAACTAATACCTACTGTTACACCACTAATATATTACACCACTAATACCTATTGTTACACCACTAAAACCTACTGTTACATCACTAATATATTACACCACTAATAACTACTGTTACATCACTAATATATTACAACACTAATACCTACTGTTACATCACTAATATATTACCACACTAATACCTACTGTTAAACCACTAATACCTACTGTTACACCACTAATACCTACTTTTACATCACTAACATATTACACCACTAATACCTATTGTTACACCACTAATATATTAGACCACTAATACCTACTGTTATATCACTAATACCTACTGTTACACCACTAATACCTACTGTTACAACAATAATATATTACACCACTAATACCTACTGTTACACCACTAATGCCTACTGTTACAACACTAATATATTACACCAATAATACCTACTGTTACACCACTAATACCTACTGTTACACCACTAATACCTACTGTTATACCACTAATACCTACTGTTACACCACTAATATATTAAACCACTAATACCTACTGTTACTTCACTAACATATTAAACCACTAATACCTACTGTTACGCAACTAATACCTACTGTTGTACCACTAATACCTACTGTTAAACCACTAATATATTACACCACTAATACCTACTCTTACATCACTAATATATTACACAACTAAAACCTACTGTTACACCACTAATACCTACTGTTACACCACTAATACCTATTGTTACACCACTATTACCCACTGTTACACAACTAATATATTTCACCACTAATACCAACTGTTATATCACTAATATATTACACCACTAATACCTACTGTTACATCACTAATACCTACTGTTATACCACTAATACCTACTGTTATATCACTAATACCTACTGTTACACCACTAATACCTACTGTTACAACAATAATATATTACACCACTAATACCTACTGTTACACCACTAATGCCTACTGTTACAACACTAATATATTACACCAATAATACCTACTGTTACACCACTAATACCTACTGTTACACCACTAATACCTACTGTTATACCACTAATACCTACTGTTACACCACTAATATATTAAACCACTAATACCTACTGTTACTTCACTAACATATTAAACCACTAATACCTACTGTTACGCAACTAATACCTACTGTTGTACCACTAATACCTACTGTTAAACCACTAATATATTACACCACTAATACCTACTCTTACATCACTAATATATTACACAACTAAAACCTACTGTTACACCACTAATACCTACTGTTACACCACTAATACCTATTGTTACACCACTATTACCCACTGTTACACAACTAATATATTTCACCACTAATACCAACTGTTATATCACTAATACATTACACCACTAATACCAACTGTTACATCACTAATACCTACTGTTACATCACTAACATATTACACCACTAAAACCAACTGTTACATCACTAATATATTACACCACTAATACCTACTTTTTTTTACCACTAATACCTACTGTTACATCACAAATATATTACACCACTAACACCTATTGTTACATGACTAACATATTACACCACTAATACCTACTGTTACATCACTAATATATTACACCACTAATACCTACTGTTACACCACTAATACCTACTGTTACATCACTAATATATTACACCACTAATACCTACTGTTACATCACTAATATATTACACCACTAATACCAACTGTTACATCACTAATATATTACACCACTAATACCTACTGTTACATCACTAATATATTACACCACTAATACCTACTGTTACATCACTAATATATTACACCACTAATACCTACTGTTACATCACTAACATATTACACCACTAATACCTACTGTTATATCACTAATACATTACACCACTAATTTTTATTTTATTTATTTTACCTTTATTTAACTAGGCAAGTCAGTTAAGAACAAATTCTTATTTTCAATGACGGCCTAGGAACAGTGGGTTAACTGCCTGTTCAGGGGCAGAAGGACAGATTTGTACCTTGTCAGCTCGGGGGTTTTGAACTTGCAACCTTCCGGTTACTAGTCCAACGCTCTAACCACTAATACCTACTGTTACACCACTAATACCTACTGTTACCACACTAATACCTACTTTTTTTCACCACTAATATATTACACCACTAATACCTACTGTTACACCACTAATATATTTCACCACTAATACCTACTGTTATACCACTAATATATTACACCACTAATAACTACTCTTACACCACTAATACCTACCGTTACACCACTAATACCTATTGTTACACCAGTAATACCTACTGTTACACCACTAATACCTACTTTACACCACTAATACCTACTGTTAAACCACTAATATATTACATCACTAATACCTACTGTTACACCACTAATACCTACTGTTACAACACTAATATATTACACCACTAATACCTACTGTTAAACCACTAATGCCTACTGTTATACCACTAATACCTACTGTTACACCACTAATACCTACTTTTTTTACCACTAAAACCTACTGTTACATCACTAATATATTACACCACTAATACCTACTGTTACATCACTAATATATTACACCACTAATACCTACTGTTACATCACTAATATATTACAACACTAATACCTACTGTTACATCACTAACATATTTCACCACTAATACCTATTGTTACACCAGTAATACCTACTGTTACACCACTAATACCTACTTTACACCACTAATACCTACTGTTAAAACACTAATATATTACACCACTAATACCTACTGTTACACAACTAATATATTAAACCAATAATACCTACTGTTACACAACTAATACCTACTGTTGTACCACTAATACCTACAGTTAAACCACTAATATATTACACCACTAATACCTACTGTTATATCACTAATATATTACACCACTAATACCTACTGTTACACCACTAATATATTACACCACTAATACCTATTGTTACACCACTAAAACCTACTGTTACACCACTAATACCTACTGTTACATGACTAATATATTATACCACTAATAACTACTGTTACACAACTAATATATTACACCGTAATACCTATTGTTACATCACTAATATATTACCACACTTATACCTACTGTTAAACCACTAATATATTAAACCACTAAAACCTACTGTTACACCACTAATATATTACACCACTAATACCTATTGTTACACCACTAAAACCTACTGTTACATCACTAATATATTACACCACTAATACCTACTGTTATACCACTAATATATTACACCACTAATACCTATTCTTACACAACTAATACCTACCATTACACAAGTAATACCTACTGTTACACCACTAATACCTACTGTTACACCACTAATACCTACTGTTATACCACTAATACCTACTGTTACACCAATAATACCTACTGTTACATCACTAACATATTACACCACTAATACCTATTGTTACACCACTAATATCTACTTTACACCACTAATACCTACTGATAAACCACTAATATATTACACCACTAATACCTACTGTTACACCACTAATACCTACTGTTACACCACTAATATATTACACCACTAATACCTACTGTTACACCACTAATATATTACACCACTAATACCTACTGTTACATCACTAATATATTACACCACTAATACCTACTGATAAACCACTAATATATTACACCACTAATACCTACTGTTACACCACTAATACCTACTGTTAAACTACTAATATATTACACCACTAATACCTACTCTTACATTACTAATATATTATACCACTAATAACTACTGTTACACCACTAATACCTATTGTTACACCACTATTACCCACTGTTACACAACTAATAAATTTCACCACTAATACCAACTGTTATATCACTAATACATTACACCACTAATACCTACTGTTACATCACTAATACCTACTGTTACATCACTAACATATTACACCACTAAAACCAACTGTTACATCACTAATATATTACACCACTAATACCTACTGTTACCCCACTAATACCTACTGTTACACCACTAATACCTACTTTTTTTTACCACTAATACCTACTGTTACATCACTAATATATTACACCACTAATACCTACTGTTACATCACTAACACCTACTGTTACAACACTAATATATTACACCACTAATACCTACTGTTACACCACCAAAATATTACACCACTAATACCTACTGTTACATCACTAATATATTACACCACTAATACCTACTTATTTTTACCACTAATACCTACTGTTACATCACTAATATATTACACCACTAATACCTACTGTTACACCACTAATACCTACTGTTACATCACTAATATATTACACCACTAATACCTACTGTTACATCACTAATATATTACACCACTAATTCCTACTGTTACATCACTAACATATTACACCACTAATACCAACTGTTACATCACTAATATATTACACCACTAATACCTACAGTTACAACACTAATATATTACACAACTAATACCTACTGTTACACCACCAAAATATTACACCACTAATACCTACTGTTACACCACTAATACCTACTGTTACACCACTAATACCTACTGTTACACCACTAATATATTACACCAGTAATACCTACTTTTTTTTACCACTAATACCTACTGTTACATCACTAATATATTACACCACTAATACCTACTGTTACACCACTAATACCTACTGTTACATCACTAATATATTACACCACTAATACCTACTGTTACATCACTAATATATTACACCACTAATACCTACTGTTACATCACTAACATATTACACCACTAATACCAACTGTTACACCACTAATATATTACACCACTAATACCTACTGTTACATCACTAACATATTACACCACTAATACCTACTGTTATATCACTAACATATTACACCACTAATACCTACTGTTATATCACTAATACATTACACCACTCATTTTTATTTTATTTATTTTACCTTTATTTAACTAGACAAGTCAGTTAAGAACAAATTCTTATTTTCAATGACGGCCTAGGAACAGTGGGTTAACTGCCTGTTCAGGGGCAGAAAGACAGATTTGTACCTTGTCAGCTCGGGGGTTTTGAACTTGCAACCTTCGGGTTACTTCGCTCTAACCACTAATACCTACTGTTACACCACTAATACCTACTGTTACCCCACTAATACCTACTTTTTTTCACCACTAATACCTACTGTTACATCACTAATATATTACACCACTAATACCTACTGTTACACCACTAATATATTACACCACTAATACCTACTGTTATACCACTAATATATTAGACCACTAATAACTACTCTTACACCACTAATACATACCGTTACACCACTAATACCTATTGTTACACCACTAATACCTACTGTTAAACCACTAATATATTACATCACTAATACCTACTGTTTCACCACTAATACCTACTGTTACATCACTAATATATTACACCACTAATACCTACTGTTACACCACTAATATATTACACCACTAATGCCTACCGTTATACCACTAATATATTACACCACTAATAACTACTCTTACACCACTAATACCTACTGTTACAACACTAATATATTACACCACTATTACCTACTGTTACACCACTAATACCTACTGTTACATCACTAATATATTACACCACTAATACCTACTGTTACATCACTAATATATTACACCACTAATACCTACTGTTACATCACTAATATATTACAACACTAATACCTACTGTTACATCACTAACATATTTCACCACTAATACCTATTGTTACACCAGTAATACCTACTGTTACACCACTAATACCTACTTTACACCACTAATACCTACTGTTAAAACACTAATATATTACACCACTAATACCTACTGTTACACCACTAATACCTACTGTTACAACACTAATATATTACACCACTAATACCTACTGTTACACCACTAATACCTACTGTTACACCACTAATACCTACTGTTATATCACTAATATATTACACAACTAATACCAACTGTTGTATCACTAGCATATTACACCACTAATACCTACTGTTACACCACCAAAATATTACACCACTAATACCTACTGTTAAACCACGAATGCCTACTGTTATACCACTAATACCTACTGTTACACCACTAATACCTACTGTTATATCACTAATATATTACACCACTAATACCTAGTGTTACACCACTAATATATTACGCCGTAATACCTACTGTTACATCACTAATATATTACCACACTAATACCTACTGTTATATCACTAATATATTACACCACTAATTTTTATTTTATTTATTTGACCTTTATTTAACTAGGCAAGTCAGTTAAGAACAAATTCTTATTTTCAATGACGGCCTAGGAACAGTGGGTTAACTGCCTGTTCAGGGGCAGAACGACAGAGTGTACCTTGTCAGCTCGGGGGTTTTGAACTTGCAACCTTCCGGTTACTTCGCTCTAACCACTAATACCTACTGTTACACCACTAATACCTACTGTTACCCCACTAATACCTACTTTTTTTCACCACTAATACCTACTGTTACATCACTAATATATTACACCACTAATACCTACTGTTACATCACTAATATATTACACCACTAATACCTACTGTTACATCACTAATATATTACAACACTAATACCTACTGTTACATCACTAACATATTTCACCACTAATACCTATTGTTACACCAGTAATACCTACTGTTACACCACTAATACCTACTTTACACCACTAATACCTACTGTTAAAACACTAATATATTACACCACTAATACCTACTGTTACACAACTAATATATTAAACCAATAATACCTACTGTTACACAACTAATACCTACTGTTGTACCACTAATACCTACAGTTAAACCACTAATATATTACACCACTAATACCTACTGTTACACCACTAATACCTACTGTTACAGCACTAATATATTAAATCACTAATACCTACTGTTACACCACTAATACCTACTGTTACACCAATAATACCTACTGTTAAACTACTAATATATTACACCACTAATACCTACTCTTACATGACTAATATATTATACCACTAATAACTACTGTTACACAACTAATATATTACACCGTAATACCTATTGTTACATCACTAATATATTACCACACTTATACCTACTGTTAAACCACTAATATATTAAACCACTAAAACCTACTGTTACACCACTAATATATTACACCACTAATACCTATTGTTACACCACTAAAACCTACTGTTACATCACTAATATATTACACCACTAATACCTACTGTTATACCACTAATATATTACACCACTAATACCTATTCTTACACAACTAATACCTACCATTACACAAGTAATACCTACTGTTACACCACTAATACCTACTGTTACACCACTAATACCTACTGTTATACCACTAATACCTACTGTTACACCAATAATACCTACTGTTACATCACTAACATATTACACCACTAATACCTATTGTTACACCACTAATATCTACTTTACACCACTAATACCTACTGATAAACCACTAATATATTACACCACTAATACCTACTGTTACACCACTAATACCTACTGTTACAACACTAATATATTACACCACTAATACCTACTGTTAAACTACTAATATATTACACCACTAATACCTACTCTTACATGACTAATATATTATACCACTAATAACTACTGTTACACCACTAATACCTATTGTTACACCACTATTACCCACTGTTACACAACTAATACATTTCACCACTAATACCAACTGTTATATCACTAATACATTACACCACTAATACCTACTGTTACATCACTAATACCTACTGTTACATCACTAACATATTACACCACTAAAACCAACTGTTACATCACTAATATATTACACCACTAATACCTACTGTTACCCCACTAATACCTACTGTTACACCACTAATACCTACTTTTTTTTACCACTAATACCTACTGTTACATCACTAATATATTACACCACTAATACCTACTGTTACATCACTAACACCTACTGTTACAACACTAATATATTACACCACTAATACCTACTGTTACACCACCAAAATATTACACCACTAATACCTACTGTTACATCACTAATATATTACACCACTAATACCTACTTATTTTTACCACTAATACCTACTGTTACATCACTAATATATTACACCACTAATACCTACTGTTCCACCACTAATACCTACTGTTACATCACTAATATATTACACCACTAATACCTACTGTTACATCACTAATATATTACACCACTAATTCCTACTGTTACATCACTAACATATTACACCACTAATACCAACTGTTACATCACTAATATATTACACCACTAATACCTACAGTTACAACACTAATATATTACACAACTAATACCTACTGTTACACCACCAAAATATTACACCACTAATACCTACTGTTACACCACTAATACCTACTGTTACACCACTAATACCTACTGTTACACCACTAATATATTACACCAGTAATACCTACTTTTTTTTACCACTAATACCTACTGTTACATCACTAATATATTACACCACTAATACCTACTGTTACACCACTAATACCTACTGTTACATCACTAATATATTACACCACTAATACCTACTGTTACATCACTAATATATTACACCACTAATACCAACTGTTACACCACTAATATATTACACCACTAATACCTACTGTTACATCACTAACATATTACACCACTAATACCTACTGTTATATCACTAACATATTACACCACTAATACCTACTGTTATATCACTAATACATTACACCACTCATTTTTATTTTATTTATTTTACCTTTATTTAACTAGACAAGTCAGTTAAGAACAAATTCTTATTTTCAATGACGGCCTAGGAACAGTGGGTTAACTGCCTGTTCAGGGGCAGAAAGACAGATTTGTACCTTGTCAGCTCGGGGGTTTTGAACTTGCAACCTTCGGGTTACTTCGCTCTAACCACTAATACCTACTGTTACACCACTAATACCTACTGTTACCCCACTAATACCTACTTTTTTTCACCACTAATACCTACTGTTACATCACTAATATATTACACCACTAATACCTACTGTTACACCACTAATATATTACACCACTAATACCTACTGTTATACCACTAATATATTAGACCACTAATAACTACTCTTACACCACTAATACATACCGTTACACCACTAATACCTATTGTTACACCACTAATACCTACTGTTAAACCACTAATATATTACATCACTAATACCTACTGTTTCACCACTAATACCTACTGTTACATCACTAATATATTACACCACTAATACCTACTGTTACACCACTAATATATTACACCACTAATGCCTACCGTTATACCACTAATATATTACACCACTAATAACTACTCTTACACCACTAATACCTACTGTTACAACACTAATATATTACACCACTATTACCTACTGTTACACCACTAATACCTACTGTTACATCACTAATATATTACACCACTAATACCTACTGTTACATCACTAATATATTACACCACTAATACCTACTGTTACATCACTAATATATTACAACACTAATACCTACTGTTACATCACTAACATATTTCACCACTAATACCTATTGTTACACCAGTAATACCTACTGTTACACCACTAATACCTACTTTACACCACTAATACCTACTGTTAAAACACTAATATATTACACCACTAATACCTACTGTTACACCACTAATACCTACTGTTACAACACTAATATATTACACCACTAATACCTACTGTTACACCACTAATACCTACTGTTACACCACTAATACCTACTGTTATATCACTAATATATTACACAACTAATACCAACTGTTGTATCACTAGCATATTACACCACTAATACCTACTGTTACACCACCAAAATATTACACCACTAATACCTACTGTTAAACCACGAATGCCTACTGTTATACCACTAATACCTACTGTTACACCACTAATACCTACTGTTATATCACTAATATATTACACCACTAATACCTAGTGTTACACCACTAATATATTACGCCGTAATACCTACTGTTACATCACTAATATATTACCACACTAATACCTACTGTTATATCACTAATATATTACACCACTAATTTTTATTTTATTTATTTGACCTTTATTTAACTAGGCAAGTCAGTTAAGAACAAATTCTTATTTTCAATGACGGCCTAGGAACAGTGGGTTAACTGCCTGTTCAGGGGCAGAACGACAGAGTGTACCTTGTCAGCTCGGGGGTTTTGAACTTGCAACCTTCCGGTTACTTCGCTCTAACCACTAATACCTACTGTTACACCACTAATACCTACTGTTACCCCACTAATACCTACTTTTTTTCACCACTAATACCTACTGTTACATCACTAATATATTACACCACTAATACCTACTGTTACACCACTAATATATTACACCACTAATACCTACTGTTATACCACTAATATATTACACCACTAATAACTACTCTTACCACCACTAATACCTACCGTTACACCACTATTACCTATTGTTACACCAGTAATACCTACTGTTACACCACTAATACCTACTGTTAAACCACTAATACCTACTGTTACAACACTAATATATTACACCACTAATACCTACTGTTACACCACCAAAATATTACACCACTAATACCAACTGTTGTATCACTAGCATATTACACCACTAATACCTACTGTTACACCACCAAAATATTACACCACTAATACCTACTGTTAAACCACGAATGCCTACTGTTATACCACTAATACCTACTGTTACACCACTAATACCTACTGTTATATCACTAATATATTACACCACTAATACCTAGTGTTACACCACTAATATATTACGCCGTAATACCTACTGTTACATCACTAATATATTACCACACTAATACCTACTGTTACATCACTAATATATTAAACCACTAATACCTACTGTTACACCACTAATATATTACACCACTAATACCTACTGTTAAACCACTAATGCCTACTGTTATACCACTAATACCTACTGTTACACCACTAATACCTACTGTTTAATCACTAATATATTACACCTCTAATAACTAGTGTTACACCACTAATATATTACACCGTAATACCTACTGTTACATCACTAATATATTACACCACTAATACCTACTGTTACATCACTAATATATTACCACACTAATACCTACTGTTAAACCACTAAAATATTACACCACTAATGGCTACTGTTACATCACTAATATATTAAACCACTAATACCCACTGTTACACCACTAATATATTACACCACTAATACCTATTGTTACACCACTAAAACCTACTGTTACATCACTAATATATTACACCACAAATACCTACTTTTATACCACTAATATATTACATCACTAATACCTATTCTTACACAACTAATACCTACCATTACACCAGTAATACCTACTGTTACACCACTAAAACCTACTGTTATAAGACTAATATATTACACCACTAATACCTACTGTTACACCACTAATACCTACTGTTACACCACTAATACCTACTGTTACACCACTAATACCTACTGTTACAACACTAATATATTTCACCACTAATACCAACTGTTATATCACTAATACATTACACCACTAATACCTACTGTTACACCACTAATACCTACTTTTTATTACCACTAATACCTACTGTTACCCCACTAATACCTACTGTTACACCACTAATACCTACTGTTACACCACTAATACCTACTGTTACTTCACTAATATATTACACCACTAATACCTACTGTTACACCACTAATACCTACTGTTACACCACTAATACCTACTGTTACACCACTAACACCTACTGTTACACCACTAATACCTACTGTTACACCACTAATACCTACTGTTATATCACTAATATATTACACCACTAATACCAACTGTTGTATCACTAATATATTACACCACTAATACCTACTGTTACACCACTAATACCTACTGTTACATCACTAATATATTACACCACTAATACCTACTGTTACATCACTAATATATTACACCACTAATACCTACTGTTACATCACTAACATATTACACCACTAATACCAACTGTTACATCACTAATATATTACACCACTAATACCTACTGTTACATCACTAATATATTACACCACTAATACCTACTGTTACATCACTAATATATTACACCACTAATACCTACTGTTACATCACTAACATATTACACCACTAATACCTACTGTTATATCACTAATACATTACACCACTAATTTTTATTTTATTTATTTTACCTTTATTTAACTAGACAAGTCAGTTAAGAACAAATTCTTATTTTCAATGACGGCCTAGGAACAGTGGGTTAACTGCCTGTTCAGGGGCAGAACGACAGAGTTGTACCATGTCAGCTCGGGGGTTTTGAACTTGCAACCTTCCGGTTACTTGTCCAACGCTCTAACCACTAATACCTACTGTTACACCACTAATACCTACTGTTACCCCACTAATACCTACTTTTTTTCACCACTAATACCTACTGTTACATCACTAATATATTACACCACTAATACCTACTGTTACACCACTAATATATTACACCACTAATACCTACTGTTATACCACTAATATATTACACCACTAATAACTACTCTTACACCACTAATACCTACCGTTACACCACTAATACCTATTGTTACACCACTAATACCTACTGTTAAACCACTAATATATTACATCACTAATACCTACTGTTACACCACTAATACCTACTGTTACAACACTAATATATTACACCACTAATACCTACTGTTAAACCACTAATGCCTACTGTTATACCACTAATACCTACTGTTACACCACTAATACCTACTTTTTTTACCACTAAAACCTACTGTTACATCACTAATATATTACACCACTAATACCTACTGTTACATCACTAATATATTACACCACTAATACCTACTGTTACATCACTAATATATTACAACACTAATACCTACTGTTACATCACTAACATATTTCACCACTAATACCTATTGTTACACCACTAATACCTACTGTTACCCCACTAATACCTACTGTTACACCACTAATACCTACTGTTACACCACTAATACCTACTGTTACATCACTAATATATTACACCACTAATACCTACTGTTACATCACTAATATATTACACCACTAATACCTACTGTTACACCACTAATACCTACTGTTACACCACTAACACCTACTGTTACACCACTAATACCTACTGTTACACCACTAATACCTACTGTTATATCACTAATATATTACACCACTAATAACAACTGTTGTATCACTAATATATTACACCACTAATACCTACTGTTACACCACTAATATATTACACCACTAATACCTACTGTTATATCACTAATATATTACACCACTAATACCAACTGTTGTATCACTAATATATTACACCACTAATACCTACTGTTACACCACTAATACCTACTGTTACATCACTAATATATTACACCACTAATACCTACTGTTACATCACTAATATATTACACCACTAATACCTACTGTTACATCACTAACATATTACACCACTAATACCAACTGTTACATCACTAATATATTACACCACTAATACCTACTGTTACATCACTAATATATTACACCACTAATACCTACTGTTACATCACTAATATATTACACCACTAATACCTACTGTTACATCACTAACATATTACACCACTAATACCTACTGTTATATCACTAATACATTACACCACTAATTTTTATTTTATTTATTTTACCTTTATTTAACTAGACAAGTCAGTTAAGAACAAATTCTTATTTTCAATGACGGCCTAGGAACAGTGGGTTAACTGCCTGTTCAGGGGCAGAACGACAGAGTTGTACCATGTCAGCTCGGGGGTTTTGAACTTGCAACCTTCCGGTTACTTGTCCAACGCTCTAACCACTAATACCTACTGTTACACCACTAATACCTACTGTTACCCCACTAATACCTACTTTTTTTCACCACTAATACCTACTGTTACATCACTAATATATTACACCACTAATACCTACTGTTACACCACTAATATATTACACCACTAATACCTACTGTTATACCACTAATATATTACACCACTAATAACTACTCTTACACCACTAATACCTACCGTTACACCACTAATACCTATTGTTACACCACTAATACCTACTGTTAAACCACTAATATATTACATCACTAATACCTACTGTTACACCACTAATACCTACTGTTACAACACTAATATATTACACCACTAATACCTACTGTTAAACCACTAATGCCTACTGTTATACCACTAATACCTACTGTTACACCACTAATACCTACTTTTTTTACCACTAAAACCTACTGTTACATCACTAATATATTACACCACTAATACCTACTGTTACATCACTAATATATTACACCACTAATACCTACTGTTACATCACTAATATATTACAACACTAATACCTACTGTTACATCACTAACATATTTCACCACTAATACCTATTGTTACACCACTAATACCTACTGTTACCCCACTAATACCTACTGTTACACCACTAATACCTACTGTTACACCACTAATACCTACTGTTACATCACTAATATATTACACCACTAATACCTACTGTTACATCACTAATATATTACACCACTAATACCTACTGTTACACCACTAATACCTACTGTTACACCACTAACACCTACTGTTACACCACTAATACCTACTGTTACACCACTAATACCTACTGTTATATCACTAATATATTACACCACTAATAACAACTGTTGTATCACTAATATATTACACCACTAATACCTACTGTTACACCACTAATATATTACACCACTAATACCTACTGTTACATCACTAATATATTACACCACTAATACCTACTGTTACATCACTAATATATTACACCACTAATACCTACTGTTACATCACTAACATATTACACCACTAATACCAACTGTTACATCACTAATATATTACACCACTAATACCTACTGTTACATCACTAATATATTACACCACTAATACCTACTGTTACATCACTAATATATTACACCACTAATACCTACTGTTACACCACTAATACCTACTGTTACACCACTAACACCTACTGTTACACCACTAATACCTACTGTTACACCACTAATACCTACTGTTATATCACTAATATATTACACCACTAATAACAACTGTTGTATCACTAATATATTACACCACTAATACCTACTGTTACACCACTAATACCTACTGTTACATCACTAATATATTACACCACTAATACCTACTGTTACATCACTAATATATTACACCACTAATACCTACTGTTACATCACTAACATATTACACCACTAATACCTACTGTTACATCACTAATATATTACACCACTAATACCTACTGTTACATCACTAATATATTACACCACTAATACCTACTGTTACATCACTAACATATTACACCACTAATACCTACTGTTATATCACTAATACATTACACCACTAATTTTTATTTTATTTATTTTACCTTTATTTAACTAGACAAGTCAGTTAAGAACAAATTCTTATTTTCAATGACGGCCTAGGAACAGTGGGTTAACTGCCTGTTCAGGGGCAGAACGACAGAGTTGTACCATGTCAGCTCGGGG
This sequence comes from Oncorhynchus mykiss, assembly GCF_013265735.2. Lineage (NCBI taxonomy): Eukaryota > Metazoa > Chordata > Actinopteri > Salmoniformes > Salmonidae > Oncorhynchus > Oncorhynchus mykiss. The sequence continues at coordinate 85,124,727 of NC_048567.1, read as the reverse complement.
GTTTTGAACTTGCAACCTTCCGGTTACTTGTCCAACGCTCTAACCACTAATACCTACTGTTACACCACTAATACCTACTGTTACAACACTAATATATTACACCACTAATACCTACTGTTAAACCACTAATGCCTACTGTTATACCACTAATACCTACTGTTACACCACTAATACCTACTTTTTTTACCACTAAAACCTACTGTTAAATCACTAATATATTACAACACTAATACCTACTGTTACATCACTAACATATTTCACCACTAATACCTATTGTTACACCAGTAATACCTACTGTTACACCACTAATACCTACTTTACACCACTAATACCTACTGTTAAAACACTAATATATTACACCACTAATACCTACTGTTACACCACTAATACCTACTGTTACAACACTAATATATTACACCACTAATACCTACTGTTACACCACTAATACCTACTGTTACACCACTAATACCTACTGTTATATCACTAATATATTACACCACTAATACCAACTGTTGTGTCACTAGCATATTACACCACTAATACCTACTGTTACACCACCAAAATATTACACCACTAATACCTACTGTTAAACCACGAATGCCTACTGTTATACCACTAATACCTACTGTTACACCACTAATACCTACTGTTATATCACTAATATATTACACCACTAATACCTAGTGTTACACCACTAATATATTACGCCGTAATACCTACTGTTACATCACTAATATATTACACCACTAATTTTTATTTTATTTATTTTACCTTTATTTAACTAGGCAAGTCAGTTAAGAACAAATTCTTATTTTCAATGACGGCCTAGGAACAGTAGGTTAACTGCCTGTTCAGGGGCAGAACGACAGAGTTGTACCTTGTCAGCTCGGGGGTTTGAACTCACAACCTTCCGGTTACTAGTCCAACGCTCTAACCACTAGGCTACCCTACCTACTGTTACACCACTAATACCTAATACCTACTGTTACCCCACTAATACCTACTTTTTTTCACCACTAATACCTACTGTTACATCACTAATATATTACAAAACTAATACCTACTGTTACACCACTAATATATTACACCACTAATACCTACTGTTATACCACTAATATATTACACCACTAATAACTACTCTTACCACCACTAATACCTATTGTTACACCAGTAATACCTACTGTTACACCACTAATACCTACTGTTAAACCACTAATACATTACACCACTAATACCTACTGTTACACCACCAAAATATTACACCACTAATACCTACTGTTAAACCACTAATGCCTACTGTTATACCACTAATACCTACTGTTACACCACTAATACCTACTGTTACACCACTAATACCTACTGTTATATCACTAATATATTACACCACTAATACCAACTGTTGTATCACTAGCATATTACACCACTAATACCTACTGTTACACCACCAAAATATTACACCACTAATACCTACTGTTAAACCACGAATGCCTACTGTTATACCACTAATACCTACTGTTACACCACTAATACCTACTGTTATATCACTAATATATTACACCACTAATACCTAGTGTTACACCACTAATATATTACGCCGTAATACCTACTGTTACATCACTAATATATTACCACACTAATACCTACTGTTAAACCACTAATATATTACACCACTAATGCCTACTGTTACATCACTAATATATTAAACCACTAATACCTACTGTTACACCACTAATATATTACACCACTAATACCTACTGTTAAACCACTAATGCCTACTGTTATACCACTAATACCTACTGTTACACCACTAATACCTACTGTTTAATCACTAATATATTACACCTCTAATAACTAGTGTTACACCACTAATATATTACACCGTAATACCTACTGTTACATCACTAATATATTACACCACTAATACCTACTGTTACATCACTAATATATTACCACACTAATACCTACTGTTAAACCACTAAAATATTACACCACTAATGGCTACTGTTACATCACTAATATATTAAACCACTAATACCTACTGTTACACCACTAATATATTACACCACTAATACCTATTGTTACACCACTAATACCTACTGTTACAACACTAATACCAACTGTTGTATCACTAATATATTACACCACTAATACCTACTGTTACACCACTAATACCTACTGTTACATCACTAATATATTACACCACTAATACCTACTGTTACATCACTAATATATTACACCACTAATACCTACTGTTACATCACTAACATATTACACCACTAATACCAACTGTTACATCACTAATATATTACACCACTAATACCTACTGTTACATCACTAATATATTACACCACTAATACCTACTGTTACATCACTAATATATTACACCACTAATACCTACTGTTACATCACTAACATATTACACCACTAATACCTACTGTTATATCACTAATACATTACACCACTAATTTTTATTTTATTTATTTTACCTTTATTTAACTAGACAAGTCAGTTAAGAACAAATTCTTATTTTCAATGACGGCCTAGGAACAGTGGGTTAACTGCCTGTTCAGGGGCAGAACGACAGAGTTGTACCATGTCAGCTCGGGGGTTTTGAACTTGCAACCTTCCGGTTACTTGTCCAACGCTCTAACCACTAATACCTACTGTTACACCACTAATACCTACTGTTACCCCACTAATACCTACTTTTTTTCACCACTAATACCTACTGTTACATCACTAATATATTACAAAACTAATACCTACTGTTACACCACTAATATATTACACCACTAATACCTACTGTTATACCACTAATATATTACACCACTAATAACTACTCTTACCACCACTAATACCTATTGTTACACCAGTAATACCTACTGTTACACCACTAATACCTACTGTTAAACCACTAATACATTACACCACTAATACCTACTGTTACACCACCAAAATATTACACCACTAATACCTACTGTTAAACCACTAATGCCTACTGTTATACCACTAATACCTACTGTTACACCACTAATACCTACTGTTACACCACTAATACCTACTGTTATATCACTAATATATTACACCACTAATACCAACTGTTGTATCACTAGCATATTACACCACTAATACCTACTGTTACACCACCAAAATATTACACCACTAATACCTACTGTTAAACCACGAATGCCTACTGTTATACCACTAATACCTACTGTTACACCACTAATACCTACTGTTATATCACTAATATATTACACCACTAATACCTAGTGTTACACCACTAATATATTACGCCGTAATACCTACTGTTACATCACTAATATATTACCACACTAATACCTACTGTTAAACCACTAATATATTACACCACTAATGCCTACTGTTACATCACTAATATATTAAACCACTAATACCTACTGTTACACCACTAATATATTACACCACTAATACCTACTGTTAAACCACTAATGCCTACTGTTATACCACTAATACCTACTGTTACACCACTAATACCTACTGTTTAATCACTAATATATTACACCTCTAATAACTAGTGTTACACCACTAATATATTACACCGTAATAACTACTGTTACATCACTAATTTATTACACCACTATTACCTACTGTTACATCACTAATATATTACCACACTAATACCTACTGTTAAACCACTAAAATAGTACACCACTAATGGCTACTGTTACATCACTAATATATTAAACCACTAATACCTACTGTTACACCACTAATATATTACACCACTAATACCTATTGTTACACCACTAATACCTACTGTTACAACACTAATATATTTCACCACTAATACGAACTGTTATATCACTAATACATTACACCACTAATACCTACTGTTACACCACTAATACCTACTTTTTTTTACCACTAATACCTACTGTTACCCCACTAATACATACTGTTACACCACTAATACCTACTGTTACACCACTAATACCTACTGTTACATCACTAATATATTACACCACTAATACCTACTGTTACATCACTAATATACTACACCACTAATACCTACTGTTACACCACTAATACCTACTGTTACACCACTAATACCTACTGTTACACCACTAACACCTACTGTTACACCACTAATACCTACTGTTACACCACTAATACCTACTGTTATATCACTAATATATTACACCACTAATACCTACTGTTACACCACTAATATATTACACCACTAATACCTACTGTTACACCACTAATACCTACTGTTACACCACCAAAATATTACACCACTAATACCTACTGTTACACCACCAAAATATTACACCACTAATACCTACTGTTACACCACCAAAATATTACACCACTAATACCTACTGTTACACCACTAATACCTACTGTTACACCACCAAAATATTACACCACTAATACCTACTGTTAAACCACTAATGCCTACTGTTATACCACTAATACCTACTGTTACACCACTAATACCTACTGTTACAACACTAATATATTACACCACTAATACCTACTGTTACACCACTAATACCTACTGTTACACAACTAATACCTTACGTTACACCACTAACACCTATTTTTACACCAGTAATACCTACTGTTACACCACTAATACCTACTGTTACACCACTAATACCTACTGTTATACCACTAATATATTACACCACTAATACCTACTGTTACATCACTAATATATTACACCACTAAAACCTACTGTTACACCACTAATACCTATTGTTACACCACTATTACCCACTGTTACACAACTAATATATTACACCACTAATACCTACTGTTATACCACTAATATATTACACCACTAATACCTACTCTTACACAACTAATACATACCGTTACACCACTAATACCTACTGTTACACCACTAATATATTACACCACTAATACCTACTGTTACACCACTAATACCTACTGTTACACCAATAATACCTACTGTTACAACACTAATATATTTACACCACTAATACCTACTGTTAAACCACTAATACCTACTGTTATATCACTAATAAATTACATCATTAATACCTACTGTTACACCACTAATATATTACACCACTAATACCTACTGTTACACCACTAATATATTACACCACTAATACCTACTGTTACATCACTACTATATTACACCACTAATACCTACTGTTACATCACTAATACCTACTGTTACATCACTAATATATTACACCACTAATACCTACTGTTACATCACTAATATATTACACCACTAATACCTACTGTTACACCACTAATACCTACTGTTACATCACTAATATATTACACCACTAATACCTACTGTTACATCACTAATATATTACACCACTAATACCTACTGTTACACCACTAATATATTACACCACTAGTACCAACTGTTATATCACTAATACATTACACCACTAACACCTATTGTTACACCAGTAATACCTACTCTTACACCACTAATACCTACTGTTAAACCACTAATATATTACAACACTAATACCTACTGTTACACCACTAATATATTACACCACTAATACCTACTGTTATATCAATAATATATTACAACACTAATACCTACTGTTACACCACTAATATATTACACCACTAATACCTACTGTAACATCACTAATATATTACACCACTAATACCTACTGTTACACCACTAATACCTACTGTTACAACACTAATATATTACACCACTAATACCTACTGTTACAACACTAATATATTACACCACTAATACCTACTGTTACATCACTAACATATTACACCACTAATACCTACTGTTACACCACCAAAATATTACACCACTAATACCAACTGTTAAACCACTAATGCCTACTGTTATACCACTAATACCTACTGTTACACCACTAATGCCTACTGTTACACCACTAATACCTACTGTTACACAGCTAATATATTACACCACTAATACCTACTGTTACACCACTAATACCTACTGTTACAACACTAATATATTACACCACTAATACCTACTGTTATATCACTAATATATTACACCACTAATACCTAGTGTTACACCACTAATACCTACTGTTACACCACTAATATATTACACCACTAATACCTACTGTTAAACCACTAATACCTACTGTTACACCACTAATACCTACTGTTATATCACTAATATATTACACCACTAATACCTAGTGTTACACCACTAATATATTACGCCGTAATACCTACTGTTACATCACTAATATATTACCACACTAATACCTACTGTTAAACCACTAATATATTACACCACTAATGCCTACTGTTACATCACTAATATATTAAATCACTAATACCTACTGTTACACCACTAATATATTACACCACTAATACCTACTGTTACACCACTAATACCTACTGTTATACCACTAATATATTACACAACTAATACCTACTGTTACACCACTAATGCCTACTGTTACACCACCAATACCTACTGTTACACCACCAATAGCTACTGTTATATCACTAATATATTACACCACTAATACCTAGTGTTACACCACTAATATATTACACCGTAATACCTACTGTTACATCACTTATATATTACCACACTAATACCTAGTGTTACACCACTAAAACCTACTGTTACACCACTAATACCTGCTGTTACACCACTAATACCTACTGTTACACCACTAATACCTACTGTTACACCACTAATATATTACACCACTAATACCTACTGTTACACCACTAATACCTACTGTTACACCAATAATATATTACACCACTAATACCTATTGTTACGTAACTAATATATTACACCACTAATACCTACTGTTACATCACTAATATATTACACCACTAATACCTACTGTTACACCACTAATACCTACTGTTACACCACTAATACCTATTGTTACGTAACTAATATATTACACCACTAATACCTACTGTTACATCACTAATATATTACACCACTAATACCTACTGTTACACCACTAATACCTACTGTTACACCACTAATACCTACTGTTACACCACTCATATATTACACCACTAATACCTACTGTTACACCACTAATACCTACTGTTACATCACTAATACCTACTGTTACATCACTACTATATTACACCACTAATACCTAGTGTTACACCACTAATATATTACACCACTAATACCTATTGTTACATAACTAATATATTACACCACTAATACCTACTGTTACATCACTAATATATTACACCACTAATACCTACTGTTACATCACTAATATATTACACCACTAATACCTACTGTTACATCACTAACATATTACACCACTAATACCTACTGTTACACCACTAATACCTACTGTTACATCACTAATATATTACACCACTAATACCTACTGTTACATCACTAATATATTACACCACTAATACCTACTGTTACACCACTAATACCTACTGTTACACCACTAATACCTACTGTTACACCACTCATATATTACACCACTAATACCTACTGTTACATCATCAATATATTACACCACTAATACCTACTGTAACATCACTAATATATTATACCACTAATACCTACTGTTACATCACTAATATATTACACCAGTAATACCTCCTTTTCCTTCCCCAATATATACAACACTGACTGTTTATGAGGGAATTAGTCAGCCCCTCTGGCTACAAAACTGTGACTGTTTATGAGGGATTTCGTCAGCCCCTCTGGGTACAACACTGTGACTATTTATAAGAGGTTTAGTCAGGCTCTCTGGCTCCAACACTGTGACTGTTTATGAGGGGTTTAGTCAGGACCTCCAGCTACAACACTGTGACTGTTTATGAGGGGTTTAGTCAGGCCCTCTAGCTACAACACTGGGACTGTTTATGAGGGGTTTGGTCAGGCCCTCTAGCTACAACACTGTGACTGTTTATGAGAGGTTTAGTCACGCCCTCTAGCTACAACACTGTGACTGTTTATGAGGGGTTTAGTCAGGCCCTCTAGCTACAACACTGTGACTGTTTATGAGGGGTTTAGTCAGGCCCTCTAGCCTCAACACTGTGACTGTTGATGAGGGGTTTAGTCAGGCCCTCTAGCTACAACACTGTGACTGTTTATGAGGGGTTTAGTCAGGCCCTCTAGCTACAACACTGTGACTGTTTATGAGGCGTTTAGTCAGGCCCTCTAGCTACAACACTGTGACTGTTTATGAGAGGTTTAGTCAGGCCCTCTAGCTACAACACTGTGACTGTTTATGAGGGGTTTAGTCAGGCCCTCTAGCTACAACACTGTGACTGTTTATGAGGGGTTTAGTCAGGCCCTCTAGCTACAACACTGTGACTGTTTATGAGGGGTTTATTCAGGCCCTCTAGCTACAACACTGTGACTGTTTATGAGGGTTTTGGTCAGGCCCTCTAGCCACAACACTGTGACTGTTTATGAGGGGTTTAGTCAGGCCCTCTAGCTACAACACTGTGACTGTTTATGAGGGGTTTAGTCAGGCCCTCTAGCTACAACACTGTGACTGTTTATGAGGGGTTTAGTCAGGCCCTCTAGCAACAACACTGTGACTGTTTATGAGGGGTTTGGTCAGGCCCTCTAGCTACAACACTGTGACTGTTTATGAGAGGTTAAATTCAGGCCCTCTAGCTACAACACTGTGACTGTTTATGAGAGGTTTAGTCAGGCCCTCTAGCTACAACACTGTGACTGTTTATGAGGGGTTTAGTCAGGCCCTCTAGCTACAACACTGTGACTGTTTATGAGGGGTTTAGTCAGGCCCTCTAGCAACAACACTGTGACTGTTTATGAGGGGTTTGGTCAGGCCCTCTAGCTACAACACTGTGACTGTTTATGAGAGGTTAAATTCAGGCCCTCTAGCTACAACACTGTGACTGTTTATGAGAGGTTTAGTCAGGCCCTCTAGCTACAACACTGTGACTGTTTATGAGGGGTTTAGTCAGGCCCTCTAGCTACAACACTGTGACTGTTTATGAGGGGTTTAGTCAGGCCCTCTAGCAACAACACTGTGACTGTTTATGAGGGGTTTGGTCAGGCCCTCTAGCTACAACACTGTGACTGTTTATGAGAGGTTAAATTCAGGCCCTCTAGCTACAACACTGTGACTGTTTATGAGAGGTTTAGTCAGGCCCTCTAGCTACAACACTGTGACTGTTTATGAGGGGTTTAGTCAGGCCCTCTAGCTACAACACTGTGACTGTTTATGAGGGGTTTAGTCAGGCCCTCTAGCAACAACACTGTGACTGTTTATGAGGGGTTTGGTCAGGCCCTCTAGCTACAACACTGTGACTGTTTATGAGAGGTTAAATTCAGGCCCTCTAGCTACAACACTGTGACTGTTTATGAGAGGTTTAGTCAGGCCCTCTAGCTACAACACTGTGACTGTTTATGAGGGGTTTAGTCAGGCCCTCTAGCTACAACACTGTGACTGTTTATGAGGGGTTTGGTCAGGCCATCTAGCTACAACACTGTGACTGTTTATGAGAGGTTTAGTCAGGCCCTCTAGCTACAACACTGCTACTGTTTATGAGGGGTTTGGTCAGGCCCTCTAGCTACAACACTGTGACTGTTTATGAGGGGTTTAGTCAGGCCCTCTAGCTACAACACTGTGACTGTTTATGAGAGGTTTAGTCAGGCCCTCTAGCTACAACACTGTGACTGTTTATGAGGGGTTTAGTCAGGCCCTCTAGCTACAACACTGTGACTGTTTATGAGGGGTTTAGTCAGGCCCTCTAGCTACAACACTGTAACTGTTTATGAGGGGTTTAGTCAGGCCCTCTAGCTACAACACTGTGACTGTTTATGAGGGGTTTAGTCAGGCCCTCTAGCTACAACACTGTGACTGTTTATGAGGGGTTTGGTCAGGCCCTCTAGCTACAACACTGTGACTGTTTATGAGGGGTTTGGTCAGGCCCTCTAGCTACAACACTGTGACTGTTTATGAGGGGTTTAGTCAGGCCCTCTAGCTACAACACTGTGACTGTTTATGAGGGGTTTAGTCAGGCCCTCTAGCTACATCACTGTGACTGTTTATGCGGGGTTTGGTCAGGCCCTCTAGCTACAACACTGTGACTGTTTATGAGGGGTTTAGTCAGGCCCTCTAGCTACAACACTGTGACTGTTTATGAGGGGTTTAGTCAGGCCCTCTAGCTACAACACTGTGACTGTTTATGAGGGGTTTAGTCAGGCCCTCTAGCTACAACACTGTGACTGTTTATGAGGGGTTTAGTCAGGCCTTTTTGCTGCAACACTGTGACCCCAATATGAGCTCTGATACACATAAACACCTTATAAGACTCTCGTCTTTACAAACTCGCTCAAATCCTAATTTAATCACTTACAGAGGCATTCCTGGGTTGCTGGCTTGACCAACTGCCATTTCCTCCAATATATTTCTCTCCCATTTGGTTTGTCGGACGCTTTGGAGAGGAAAAGTTGCCGTGCCTCAGAAGGCCAGTCCTGGGAGAGGGTGATGTGAAGCCGGGGCTGCCGTCGATGCTACAGCCACTTCACAAGAATATAAACAGTGTTTTGATTGTCCGTGGGGAAGGGACTGAGAAAGAAACCAGCCTTATCACAGCCCAGCAGCTCTGGAATTCACTGCAATGATAAAGTGGCGGAGCGGAAAACCGTACAAGGCTGGCACAATCCAAAGACGGATTAGTTTTTCTGACATAAGCTTCCTGAAAAACTAATCAATCAGTCCATGCAGCATTATTAGAAGCATGAGATTAAAGCTGCAGCTCCTAATCCTCAAGAGTACAGTTATTACACTGCCACTGTTAGTTGCCTTTAAATATACAATAAATAAAGAATGAAAGCAGAGCTAATTGTGCCCAGGGAAGGGAAGAGGGCTGAAGAGGAGAGCTGAGCATGCCCGGGAGAGACTTTAGTTTAGACACAATGTATGGTTTATTATGAAGACGGGACTCAAACTGGTGTCCTTGACGAACCCCTTCAACTTTCACTTCCACTGTCTCTGTCTACCACTGGCTTCCATTTTATTGCAACATTTAAGCAACAAAAATATTCAGGTCCATTTTAAGTAAACCATTCGCAGTATACTTTATGACGGAATGCAAAATATCTTTACATACACTACAAAACATTAAGAAACACCTGCTCTTTCCATGACATAGACTGGTGAATCCAGATGAAAGCTATGATCCCTTATTAATGTCACTTGTTAAATCCACTTCAATCAATATAGATTAAGGGGATGAGACAGGTTTTAAAGAAGTATTTTTAAGCCTTGAGACAATTGAGACATGGATTGTGTATGTGTACCATTCAGAGAGTGAATGGGCAAGACAAAAGAGTTAAGTGCCTTTTTAACGGGGTATGGTAGTAGGTGCCAGGTGCACCGGTTTGTGTCAAGAACTGCAAAGCTGCTGTGTTTTTCACAGTCAACAGTTTCCTGTGTGTATCAAGAATGGTCCACCACGCAATGGACATCCAGCCAACTTGACAACTGTGGGAAGCATTGGAGTCAACATGGGCCAGCATCCCTGTGGAACGCTTTCTACACCTTGTGGAGTCAATGCCCCAAAGGATTGAGGCTGTTCTGAGGTTGAAAGGGCGTGTGCATGTCAGAGGCATGTCAGAGGCATGAAAGAGGCATGTCAGAGGCATGACAGAGGCATGACAGAGGCATGTCAGAGGCATGTCAGAGGCATGACAGAGGCATGTCAGAGGCATGTCAGAGGCATGACAGAGGCATGTCAGAGGCATGACAGAGGCATGACAGAGGCATGTCAGAGGCATGACAGAGGCATGTCAGAGGCATGTCAGAGGCATGACAGAGGCATGACACATTAGTGAATGGACTTGTGAGCACAGACAGCAGTGGACTCATAAATTCCGGGCCAATGATGTCTCTTTCCATTCGCCATTATCTCTTTATAGAATACTACATCTCTTTATAGAATACTACATTTCTTTATAGAATACTACATCTCTTTATAGAATACTACATCTCTTATAGAATACTACATCTCTTATAGAATACTACATCTCTTTATAGAATACTACATCTCTTTATAGAATACTACATCTCTTTATAGAATACTACATTTCTTATAGAATACTACATTTCTTATAGAATACTACATTTCTTATAGAATACTACATCTCTTTATAGAATACTACATCTCTTTACAGAACACAGCATCTATTTATAGAATACCATATCTCTTTATAGCAGACTACATCTCTTTATAGCACACAACATCTCTTTATAGAATACTAAATCTCTTTATAGAATACTAAATATCTTTATAGAATACTAAATATCTTATAGAATACTACATCTCTTATAGAATACTATATCTCTCTATAGAATACTACATCTCTTTATAGAACACCACATCCCTTTATAGAATACTACATTTCTTTATAGAATACTACATCTCTTTATAGAATACTACATCTCTTTATAGAATACTACATCTCTTTATAGAATACTACATCCCTTTATAGAATACTACATTTCTTTATAGAATACTACATCTCTTTATAGAATACTACATCTCTTTATAGAATACTACATCTCTTTATAGAATACTACATCTCTTTATAGCACACTACTTTTCTTTGTAGAATACTACATTTCTTTATAGAATACTACATCTCTTTACAGAACACAGGATCTCTTTATAGAATACTACACTTCTTTATAGAATACTACATTTCTTTATAGAACACTACAATTATTTATAGAATACTACATCTCTTTATAGAACACTATATCTCTTATAGAATACTACATCTCTTTACAGAACACAGCATCTATCTATAGAATACTACATATCTTTATGGCAGATTACATATCTTTATAGCACACTACATCTCTTCATAGAATACCCTCATCTCTTTATAGAATACAGAATACTACAGAATTCTTACAGAATACTACATATTTTTACAGACCACAGCATCTCTTTATGGAATACTACATCTCTTTAAAGAACACGACATCTCTTTATATAATTCTACATCTCTTTATATAATACTACATCTCTTTATAGAATACTATATCTCTTATAGAATACTACATCTCTTTATAGAATACTATATCTCTTATAGAATACTACATCTCTTTATAGAATACTACATCTCTTTATGGAATACTACATCTCTTTAAAGAACACGACATCTCTTTATATAATTCTACATCTCTTTATAGAATACTACATCTCTTTATAGAATACTATATCTCTTATAGAATACTACATCTCTTTATATAATTCTACATCTCTTTATATAATACTACATCTCTTTATAGAATACTACATATTTTTACAGACCACAGCATCTCTTTATGGAATACTACATCTCTTTAAAGAACACGACATCTCTTTATATAATTCTACATCTCTTTATATAATACTACATCTCTTTATAGAATACTATATCTCTTATAGAATACTACATCTCTTTATAGAATACTACATCTCTTTATAGAATACTACATCTCTTTATGGAATACTACATCTCTTTATATAATTCTACATCTCTTATAGAATACTACATCTCTTTATAGAATACTACATCTCTTATAGAATACTACATCTCTTTATAGAATACTACATCTCTTTATAGAATACTACATCTCTTTATGGAATACTACATCTCTTTATATAATTCTACATCTCTTTATATAATTCTACATCTCTTTATAGAATACTATATCTCTTATAGAATACTACATCTCTTTATAGAATACTATATCTCTTATAGAATACTATATCTCTTTATATAATTCTACATCTCTTTATATAATTCTACATCTCTTTATAGAATACTACATCTCTTTACAGAACACAGCATCTCTTTATAGAATACTATATCTCTTATAGAATACTACATCTCTTTACAGAACACAGCATCTCTTTATAGACTACTATATCTCTTTACTGAATACTACAATTCTTTATAGAATACTACATCTCTTTATAGAATACTACATCTCTTTATAGAATACTATATCTCTTATAGAATACTACATCTCTTTACAGAACACAGCATCTCTTTATAGACTACTATATCTCTTTACTGAATACTACAATTCTTTATATAATTCTACATCTCTTTATAGAAAACTACATCTCTTTACAGAACACAGCATCTCTTTATGGAATACTACATCTCTTTAAAGAACACGACATCTCTTTATAGAATACTATATCTCTTATAGAATACTACATCTCTTTATAGAATACTACATTTCTTTATAGAATACTACATCTCTTTATAGAATACTAAATCTCTTTATAGAATACTACATCTCTTATAGAATACTACATCTCTTTACAGAACGGAACACAGCATCTCTTTATAGACTACTATATCTCTTTACTGAATACTACATTTATTTATAGAATACTACAATTCTTTATAGAACACTATATCTCTTATAGAATACTACATCTCTTTACAGAACACAGCATCTATCTATAGAATACTACATCTCTTTATGGCAGATTACATATCTTTATAGCACACTACATCTCTTCATAGAATACCCTCATCTCTTTATAGAATACAGAATACTACAGAATTCTTACAGAATACTACATATTTTTACAGACCACAGCATCTCTTATAGAATACTACATCTCTTTAAAGAACACGACATCTCTTTATATAATTCTACATCTCTTTATAGAATGCTACATCTCTGTATAGAATACTATATCTCTTATAGAATACTACATATCTTTATATAATTCTACATCTCTTTATAGAATACTACATCTCTTTATATAATTCTACATCTCTTTATAGAATACTACATCTCTTTACAGAACACAGCATCTCTTTATAGAATACTATATCTCTTATAGAATACTACATCTCTTTACAGAACACAGCATCTCTTTATAGACTACTATATCTCTTTACTGAATACTACAATTCTTTATAGAATACTACATCTCTTTATAGAATACTACATCTCTTTATAGAATACTATATCTCTTATAGAATACTACATCTCTTTACAGAACACAGCATCTCTTTATAGACTACTATATCTCTTTACTGAATACTACAATTCTTTATATAATTCTACATCTCTTTATAGAAAACTACATCTCTTTATAGAATACTATATCTCTTATAGAATACTACATCTCTTTACAGACCACAGCATCTCTTTATGGAATACTACATCTCTTTAAAGAACACGACATCTCTTTATAGAATACTATATCTCTTATAGAATACTACATCTCTTTATAGAATACTACATTTCTTTATAGAATACTACATCTCTTTATAGAATACTAAATCTCTTTATAGAATACTACATCTCTTATAGAATACTACATCTCTTTACAGAACGGAACACAGCATCTCTTTATAGACTACTATATCTCTTTACTGAATACTACATTTATTTATAGAATACTACAATTCTTTATAGAACACTATATCTCTTATAGAATACTACATCTCTTTACAGAACACAGCATCTATCTATAGAATACTACATCTCTTTATGGCAGATTACATATCTTTATAGCACACTACATCTCTTCATAGAATACCCTCATCTCTTTATAGAATACAGAATACTACAGAATTCTTACAGAATACTACATATTTTTACAGACCACAGCATCTCTTTATGGAATACTACATCTCTTTAAAGAACACGACATCTCTTTATATAATTCTACATCTCTTTATATAATACTACATCTCTTTATAGAATACTATATCTCTTATAGAATACTACATCTCTTTATATAATTCTACATCTCTTTATAGAATACTACATCTCTTTATATGATTCTACATCTCTTTATAGAATACTACATCTCTTTATATAATTCTACATCTCTTTATAGAATACTACATCTCTTTATAGAATACTATATCTCTTATAGAATACTACATCTCTTTATATAATTCTACATCTCTTTATAGAATACTACATCTCTTTATAGAATACTACATCTCTTTATATAATTCTACATCTCTTTATAGAATACTACATCTCTTTATATAATTCTACATCTCTTTATAGAATACTACATCTCTTTATAGAATACTACATCTCTTTATAGAATACTATATCTCTTATAGAATACTACATCTCTTTACAGAACACAGCATCTCTTTATGGAATACTACATCTCTTTAAAGACCACGACATCTCTTTATAGAATACTATATCTCTTATAGAATACTACATCTCTTTATAGAATACTACATTTCTTTATAGAATACTATATCTCTTATAGAATACTAAATCTCTTTATAGAATACTACATCTCTTTATAGAATACTACATCTCTTTATAGAATACTATATCTCTTTATAGAATACTACATCTCTTTATAGAATACTACATCTCTTTATAGAATACTACATCTCTTTATAGAATACTACATCTCTTTATAGAATACTACATCTCTTTATAGACTACTACATCTCTTTATAGAATACTACATCTCTTTATAGAATACTACATCTCTTTATATAATTCTACATCTCTTTATAGAATACTACATCTCTTTATAGAATACTATATCTCTTATAGAATACTACATCTCTTTACAGAACACAGCATCTCTTTATAGACTACTATATCTCTTTACTGAATACTACATTTATTTATAGAATACTACAATTCTTTATAGAATACTACATCTCTTTATAGAATACTACATTTCTTTATAGAATACTACATCTCTTTATAGAATACTACATCTCTTTATAGAATACTACATTTCTTTATTGAATACTACATTTCTTTATAGAATACTACATCTCTTTATAGAATACTACATTTCTTTATAGAATACTACATCTCTTTATAGAATACTACATTTCTTTATAGAATACTACATCTCTTTATAGAATACTACATCTCTTTATAGAATACTACATCTCTTATAGAATACTACATCTCTTTATAGAATACTACATTTCTTTATTGAATACTACATCTCTTTATAGAATACTACATCTCTTTATAGAATACTACATTTCTTTATTGAATACTACATTTCTTTATAGAATACTACATCTCTTTATAGAATACTACATTTCTTTATAGAATACTACATCTCTTTATAGAATACTACATTTCTTTATAGAATACTACATCTCTTTATAGAATACTACATCTCTTTATAGAATACTACATCTCTTTATAGAATACTACATCTCGTTATAGAATACTACATTTCTTTATAGAATACTACATCTCTTTATAGAATACTACATCTCTTTATAGAATACTACATCTCTTTATAGAATACTACATTTCTTTATAGAATACTATATCTCTTTATTGAATACTACATCTCCAGCAGGGAGTCCGTCCCATGAATCTGCGCACAACAGAATGACTCGTAATAGTTTATGGTAGAGACTGTACCATAGCTCAGTTACGTGCATCCAGCTGCTTTGTGGATGTTTGGGTTGTGACATAAAGCAACACCGAGCTTTGTAGTGAGATACTCCATTAAGACATCGTGAATGTAGTCATCTTCTCATTAGTAATCCTGAACAGTAAACCTTTTTTGTCCCAACATTCCATGATACATCATGTACACTATATTACTAGGACAGTGATACATGATCTACTAATACAGTAGAACATTAGAGAGCAGAGCTCAAGTGGTTCTGTCCTCAGATACATTGTTGTGCTGTCAGATGATCAGGCACTGACTGCAGCAGATGTCATAGAGAGAATGGTTCCTGTGAAGACTGACCCCCCTATCTCTCCCTAGGGGACTGCAGCAGATGTCACAGAGAGAATGGTTCCTGTGAAGACTCTGACCCCCCCTATCTCTCCCTAGGGGACTGCACAGATGCTGTGGCTACACTGTGTGTGTGTGTGTGTGTGTGTGTATGTGTGTGTGTGTGTGTGTGTGTGTGTGTGTGTGTGTGTGTGTGTGTGTGTGTGTGGCACAGACAATATGTCCATAGACATTGAGGGTGCGCAGGGAGGGAGCAAGGGGACAGGAGGCCCACAGGGAGGCTAGTTGGGGCTACGGGGAGGATGGGAAGTGAGAATAGGGCCATAGCCACACATAGCGCTGCACAGGGCTTCGAAAGCAACTTTAATGCAATTTGAAAATCTTTACAGCCCTACACAAGTTTAACCTGTGGATAATTAATTTGATAGCTTTGTAAATCAGTCCTCTGCTACAGTCCTCTGCTACCACTACGCTACATTAATACTTTACAACATTAATACTGAAACTGCTAACACAACGCTACATTACTAATTTACAACATTATTACAGCTACTACTACCTCACAACATTAATACTGCTACCACTATGCTACATTACTACTTTACAACATTACTGTTGCTACTGCTACAACTACGCTACATTTCTATTTCATAACATTACTACTACTACCACTATGCTACATTATTACTTTAAAATATTACTACTGCTACCACTATGCTACATTATTACTTTAAAATATTACTACTGCTACCACTATGCTACATTATTACTTTAAAATATTACTACTGCTACCACTATGCTACATTAATACTGCTACTGCTATGCTACATTAATACTTTACAACATTACTACTGCTACAACAACACTACATTACTACTTTACTACTATACTACTGCTACTGCTTCCGCTACATTACTATTTTACAACATTACTAGTGCTACTGCTACCACTATTCTACATTACAATTTTACAACATTACTACTGGCTACAGTACCATTACGCTACAATACTACCTTACAGCATTGCTACTGCTACCACTGCACAACATTGCTTCTTTACCACATTACTACTGCAACTGCTACCAGCACGATATATTACTACTTTACAACATTACTACTGCTACTGTTACCATTACACATTGCTATTTTACAACATTACTAATGCAACTGCTACCAATATGCTACATTACAACATTAATGCTGCTACAACAACACTACATTACTACTTTACTACTTTACTACTACTACTGCTTCCACTACGCTACATTACTATTTTACAACGTTACTAGTGGTACTGCTACCACTATGCTACATTACAATTTTACAACATGAATACTGCTACCACTACGCTACATTACTACTTTAAAACATTAGTAATACTAGCAATATGCTACATTAATACTTTACAGCATTAATACTGCTACCACTATGCAACATTACTATTTTACAACATTACTACTGGACCTGATACTGCTACTTTACATTACTACTTTACAACATTACTATTGGACCTGATACTGCTACTAGTACTGTTATAACACTACTACCGCTGTCACTATGCTACATAACAATTGTACATTACTACTGCAACTGCTACCAATACGCTGCATTACCACTTTAGAACATTACTACTGCTACGGCTACCACTCCACTATAACTTTAAAACGTTACTACTGCTACCACTACGCTACATTAATACTGCTACTGCTATTCTACATTACTACTTTACAACATTAATACTGCTACTGCTATTCTACATTACTACTTTACAACATTAATACTGCAACTGCTATTCTACATTACTACTTTACAACATTAATACTGCAACTGCTATTGCTACTTTACATTACTACTTTAAAACAGTACTACTGCTACCACTACGCTACATTACTAATTTACAACATTACTACTGCAACTGTAAACATTACTACTTTATGACATTACTGCTGCTACTACTACCACTATCCTATATATACTTACAACATTACTACTTATACAACAACACTACCATGGTTTTACTAATTTTTTACTAATTACATTACTAATTTACAACAATACTACTGCAACTGTTACCACTATGCCACATTACTACTTTAGAACATTACTACTGCTACCAATACACTACATTACTATTCTATAACATTACTAGTGCTACCACCGCTATGATACATTACTATTTTACAACATTATTACTGCTACAACGATGCTACTGCTTCCACTAAACTACTTTACATTACTATTTTATAACATTACTATTGTATTTTATTTAACCTTTATTTAAGTAGGCAAGTCAATTAAATACAAATTCTTATTTACAATGACTACCTACACTGGACGCTGTGCGCCGCACAGGGACTCCCAATCACGATCAGTTGTGATACAGCCTGGATTCGAACCAGGGTGTCTGTAGTGACGCCTCAAGCACTGAGATGCAGTGCCTTAGACCCCTGCACCACTCGGGAGCCCAATACTACTGCAACTGCTAACAATACACTACATTGCTATTTTACAACATTAATACTGCCACCACTATGCTACATTACTATTTTATAACATTACCACTGTTACACTACATTACTACTTCACAACATTACTTCTGCTACTCCTACCACTATACTACATTACTACTTTACAACATTACTGCTAAAAATATGCTACATTACTTTATCATATCATTACTACTGCTATGACTACGCTACATTACTACTTTACAACATTACAACTTCTACTCCTACCGCTATACTACATTACTACTTTACAACATTACTACTGCTAACAATACGCTATATTACTATATCATAACATTACTACTGCTACCACTACGCTATTTTACTATTTTACAACATTACTACTGCACTACACTACATTACTGAGGAGTATTTCTGTCTGTTATAAAGCCCTTTTTGTGGGGAAAAACTCATTCTGATTGGCTGGGCCTGGCTCCTCAAAGGGTGGGCTGACTGCCAAATGGGGGGGGGGCTATGCCTTCCAAGGCCATCCATGGCTGGATAACTGCCCAGTCATGTGAAATCCATCGATTATGGCGTAATTTATTTATTTAATTTGACTGACTTCCTTATATTAACTGTAACTCATTAAAGTTGTTGCATGTTGCATATATATATATTTTTCATCATTATATACAGTGCATTCGGAAATTCAGACCCCTTGACTTTTTCCACATTTTTTTATGTTACAGCCTTATTCTAAAATATATTAAATTACTATTTCCCTCATCAATCTACACACCATATCCCATAATGACAAAGCCAAAACTGGTTATTAGAAACGTTAGCAAATGTATAAAAAAAAATATATAGTATGCCGACGCTTTGTTATGAGACTCGAAATTGAGCTCCTGTTTCCATTGATCATCCTTGAGATGTTTCTACAACTCCTGTGGTAAATTGATTGGACATGATTTGGAAAAGGCACACACCTGTCTATATAAGGTTCCACAGTCAGTGGTGTAAATTACCTAAATAAAAGTCGGTTTTTGGGGTATCTGTATTTTACTATTATTCTTTTTTACAACTTTTACTTTTACTCCACTACATTCCTAAAGAAAATAATGTATTTTTTACTCCCTACATAAGTAGTCGTTACATTTTGAATGCTTAGCAGGACAGGAAAATTGTCTAATTAATGCACTTATCAAGAGAACATCCCTCATCATCCCTACTGCCTCTGATCTGGCTGTAACGGTTTTCTTGACTTGAAGGAGAGGCGGACCAAAGTGCAGCGTGGTTATTTTGATTCATGTTTAATAAAGCACTTCACATGAACAAACTAACAAAAACAAGAAACGTGAAAACCCAAAACAGTCCTATCAAAGGAAACAAAGGAAATAAAGGTCAGAACGTGACAGTACCCAGTAGTAAAGCCTCTAACACTGAGATGCAGTGCCTTAGACCGCTGCGCCACTCAGGAGCCCCCCCAAATACAGGTGTGCCAAGCTTGTAGCGACATACCCAAGAACACTCAAGGCTGTAATCGCTGCCAAATGTTCTTCAACAAAGTACTGAGTAAAGGGCCTGAAAAAAATACAAAATAAAACATTTTTTCTTTGTCATTATGGGGTATTGTGTGTAGATTGAAGAGGGGAAAAAACTATTTCATACATTTTAGAATAAGGCTGTAACGTAACAAAATGTGGAAAAAGTCAAGGAGTCTGAATACTTTCAGAATGCACTGTACATAACGTAGGTACGGTACTGCATTGTATACGAACACAGATTCTAAATATTTATTCAGATATTTGAAACCTTGGGCTGCAGGATTATTTTCCTCCTGCAATGAAACAGGTCAAATTCAAATCCGACATCTGTACTGCTACTGTAAAGCAACATTTAAATACTAACAGTGAATAATGTGGAGTTTTATTTCCTTAAATCTTCTGATCTATCTTTGGAGAGATTAAAGGGTCCTGCAGGGAAAACAGCATCGGGTCACAGAGGGCTTTACCCAGATTAAGATGAACAATCTCTGGTAAATACAGGAATAAATTCCCTGGATTTACACAGATTTATTTTCAAATCATATATTCCAGAAGAGAAGATGAACTGTAAGGTTCAGAAAGCCCTTGTGGTCAAAGATTATTATTATTTGAGCAGGCTCTGTTGTGTGTCAGTCAGTTGTTGTGATGCGTGTCTCTCAGTAT